>NC_140167.1:122905719-122945719 GCF_963971535.1 Notolepis coatsorum
CATCTAAGAACCTTAAACATTTATTAGACCAAAAGAAATCCTAAGAAATTAATAAATTACTATCACTCTGTTTAGAATTTGATGCAAAGTTGCAATGCATGAGGGTCATCCTTTTGTGTTAAATGGCTGCATAAAGCAAGCATTGTTGACTCGCATGACTCGTTGATAAGAGTATTAAAACTTGGAACTTGACAATTAAGGTAGAAAAAAAAAGAGATTTTTTTTTTTATTCAGACTGTCCAGGTCCGCTCCCACCACAGAGCTTGTTTGTTTATTTTGTGTGTGTTGGTGTTGCCCCCCCCCCCAGCATAACACAGCGAAGAAGAGGGCACCAGCCACCACAGACTGGTAGAACATCTGCAGCAGTTTGTTGCAGACATTAAAAGACCTGAGCTTTCTCAGGAAGAACAGTCTGCTCTGTCCCTTCCTGTAGGGCCTCGATGTTGTTCGTCCAGTCCAGTTTACTATTACTTGACCCAGGGTTGTTCTCAGCCTAGTGCGACTCAAGGTTCTTTGGTAGACTATTGCATTGGTCCATTCATTGAAGATGAACGCAATGCGACATCCTATACTAGGCTCACCCACCAACAGTGCAGGTGCTGAACTGCTGATCCGAATGTATAGGTAAAAACCATATTATGAGTTTTCATAATACGCGTGCTCGCATTTATTGGTGGGCCCACTAATACTTTCTTTCATGGGGCCCAGAATCTGCAGCTACGCCCCTGTATACGTGTTATAAAACACAAATATGTGCATGCAATAGCAACTGGGGTACATAAGAACATTTTTGAAACATTTAAATATATTACAACTCTGTACATACATGTGATTAGCATTATACTCAGTAGAACAAATATCGTATACCCAGCTTAATCACTATATTAATATTACTATTGAACTTTACTGTTACATTTGCACTCGGGTTGGATGCCACCCTTATTTTCATTGTAATGTACTTATGCTGTATGATGACAATACATTTCAATGTAATCTAATCTAACTGGTACTATGACCTGAATGATGGTCCTAGAGGTCAGTGATTTGATGCTCTTTTGGTGTTTTGGTGATGGTGGCGTAAGAGAGTGCTGTCTTAATGTAAGAGTGCCGTCTTAACAGGTCGTGGGAAATCTCCCATATAGGCATTGGATTGGGTGGAGAGCTGGTGACTGCATGCGAATGCCCTCGTATGCCCTGTGTATGGGGACATGTCACCCATATAGAAACACACCTCTTCAATCAATATCTGAGATGCAAATAAATAAATAACCTTCTTAATAAATATAATATTTATATTGTAGTGGGTTCTATAGAGACATAATTCCCCATGGTATTGTTTTGATGTGTTGATGGGGCACTGTCACTTTAAGGAGGTTGCTTTTGGGTTGGGCTGAGAGGAGACGCCCTGTGTGGGGTTTCATTGGTAAATGTTTGATTACTACGAGCTGTCAGAAGCTAGCCCGGCATAGTTCTGACAGCTGTCACTTGTGCTACTGCGAAATAAATGACACACGGCTTTGTGTTGTCAACTGATAGAAATTGTGCGTTTCTCTATTCTGACGATTTCTACAATATAATATATATATATAAATAACTGTCTTTTACTAGGACCTTACTACTATGTACTATGTTACTATCCGTATACTACTACCTACCATGCTAATATGTCTATTATACTATGCACTCAGGGTGTAACACTCAAGTTCAACACTATTTGATGAACAATGCCACTGACCAGGGACGTGCACAGGACTTTAGAGGGGCAGGTGCTCAAGGGCTGAAAAGGGCACTACACTTGTGTGCATATATTAACCGAGCGCGCGTAGCACGCAAGCTCGATTTTTAAGGGCCCTTTTCGGGCAGGGGGCCCCCTTTTTATGCTTTTTGGGGGGTTTTGGTGATCAAATATTGAATATTGAACTATAATAATCAGTGCAGGAACTCACTTATCCTTGAAAGACACTTTTATCACTGACTTAAAAGGCCCATACATCTCCATAAATGTTCAGGGGGGAGGGAATAAGTGCTTACCCTACAGACCCCAAGAAGTGCTGTGCTGTATATTCTGTATTGTTTAATATAAATGCATTTTTTATTCCAATCCCGATTTGTATTTGAGATTCCCAAATCCCATCGGACTTGACTTCTTCGTGTCCCTCAATGAGAGTAATACCAGCATTCAACTGTATGCGCCACAGCGGTTTCTATCATCATCATCATCACCACCCACGCTATGCATAAAATATATAGGTCCGCGGAGAGGCACGCTGAGGAGGCCGTGCAAACTGCAATGGAATATGGGGCATCTCTCTCTTTACCTAATATTTTGATTCTATCCTGACATTTTTCAGTTGGAAGGGCAGTCTATATGCGTAACGGTAAAAAAATTAAAATTAAAAATTAAATAAAAAATATTTTCTTTTTCAAAAAGGGCACTTTTTTGATGAGGCTCAAAAAGGCAGGTGCTCAGGCACCCCTTGGCCTCTATGTGTGCACGTGTCTGCTGTGGGCTATATTTACGTATTGTCCTCCCATGCCAGCATGCATTAAAAAGACATGGCCGGATGTTGCCAAGTCGCATTTTGCTTGCAATGTCATCTCATCGGAATTCTATTTTGGATACAATGTATATATGAGCAATGAGAAGAAGAAGAAGAAGAAGAAGAAGAAGAAGAAGAAGAAGAAGAAGAAGAAGAAGAAGAAGAAGAAGAAGAAGAAGAAGAAGAAGAAGAAGAAGAAGAAGAAGAAGAAGAAGAAGAAGAAGAAGAAGAAGAAGAAGAAGAAGAAGAAGAAGAAGAAGAAGAAGAAGAAGAAGAAGAAGAAGAAGAAGAAGAAGAAGAAGAAGAAAAGCAATGCAGAAACATTTTAATAGATGCAGATTTTCAGAACACAACGATGTGATGATTTATATACATTCAGGAAAAGATTCACATTGTGTATATCATGGCTAAATGTAACCATGGCCAGTCTATATGTAGACCTGAACGCTCCTATTTAGTGTGTATAAACAATTACTAATATTGTAATTATCAAAATATAGCTAATTCCAAATAATATTGTAGATTTGTACTTGTTCAGACAAGGTAATCAAAAATGTAATAACTTTAGCAAACTCTGTTTTTATTGACATGCTTAATACTTCACAAACGCATTGCATTTTCGCTAAATACTTTCTAACTAAAGCATTTCTGGTTAAACAGTCTCAGTGTAGCACACCTGAGCATGCGCGTGAGTTTGTACTCTGCCCTGTGCGTTCAATTGAAATCCTGCCTCCCAGCTCCTTCATTGGGGTAGTGGGTGAGTGGGAGCAGAACTTCTGGCCAATGTACGAGCTGGGAGGTGGGATTTAAATTGAATACACAGGCAGAGTTCATGCAGAGGCAACATTAAGACCACATCTAGCTAGAGAAGGTGGCGGTAATGCACCAAGAAGGTTGTGCCAACCGCCAATAAAAATCAAAAGAAGAAGAAGAAGAAGAAGAAGAAGAAGTTCATGCAGAGTTCAAACGAGTGTGCTCAGGTGCTTTACACTAACACGGTTTACCCAGAAATGGTTTTAGTGAAAATGCATGTATTTGTGAAGTATTGAACATAGAGCTGGATAAAGGAGACTTGGATTATACTGTGTTTACATCTGCGTAAGTGTTTGAGTGGATGTTTTGATATAGTTTTGCTGTGGTTAAACATGAATCTCCAGTAATTTCAATTCATGAAGAACTGCTACTGTTCTTTCACCGAAAACAAATTATTGAAAAATTCTTCAAGAATTCAAGGCATCACAGGGTGATATACAAATGAAAATGTTTGGGTGAAGTGCTTCGTTAAGTAATTTCTCAGTAAGGAGATGTTCGGTGTATTTTGTCATCATTCACAGAAAGGTGCCAAGCAATAATCAGCCTCATAATGCCTGAGCTCACAGGAACAGCCTGTACTCCCCAGTGCTGTCAACAGCAATCCAGAAACGCAAACGCAGACTCCTGCTGCATCGGATCTGGTGGCTTTTGTTCCAGCAGTGACTGTGTAATCCTATTTGAGCCCCCCAAAACACCCAAGATGTGCAAACACTGTACCCCTTCATTGTAATATTGTGTAGTGGATTTTCCCAAGCTCAAATGTATAATAAACAGGTCTATCGTCCGCTACAGGTCGTTACTAAACATGGTAACAGTGCACCACACCACTTTAGTAATATCACATATGCAGAAATTGACTAGAAGTAGCCTAGCAAGCAGCAACCCCCCCAAGACCGATACTAGCTGATGGGGCTGAGGTGAAGTAACAAAGGGGTTGTTTACTCTAGCAGTAAAACGCCCTAGTGTTACTTCCCTGCAGGCAGTATCGGGCTATGGACAGTCACCTAACATGGGGGGTTGTTTCAGCTTCAAAGGAACCAGCCGCTTCTATTTTGGCCTCAGGAGACAGCTGCGAAAAGCCAATTTGATTCAAAGGAACGAGCCGCTCCTATTTCTCATGAGGAGACAGCTATGAGCCAATCTGATAAGAATAACACTAAACTTGGTGAGAATGTTAGTAAAAACAGTTATTTAGATTTACAAAGTACCCCTAGCGTCAAAGGTATAGCAATTAATCTGTTTACAATACTAAACGGATTAAATTAAGGCTAAATTGGCCATTATTCAAGATATAAGGTTTAAGATAAGTGGAACTGCCTAACAGAAAGGCTACATTAGAGGTTTAAGCAAAACAAACCTTACTTTTGATTGATAACTTGATAAATCTAATTTGCCAGATACATTTAAAACGTGAAAACTGAAGAATTCTCTAAGACCAAGATTCAGGCTATTCAAAGCCAACAAAGTATGCCCTTAGAAGGGAATATCCGGTGTAGGCGAGCTTCAAAATGGCCGCTACCCAGTCTCATCCAATCAGAAGCTCTTTCTCTTCTTAAAGACGTCCTCCCAGCTGACGTAAAATAGGGGAGGTGTTATGGTTTGACACCGACCCCAAACGCAACGACACAAGAGAGTAGGATTCAGAGTTGCCAAAAACAAGGGCTTGTTTATTGAGACTAATTAACAGCACAGAATTGGAAGAGTCTAAACAAGACTGGAATTCAAGCAAGGATGAATAGTTCTGCTGCTCTGCAGCTTCTCCCGAGGTGGTAGTAGGGGGTAGCAGATGCTGACGTCAGAGCCGCTCTGCAGACCTCTCTCGGCAGAATCTCCGAGGTGATGCGGGACCGAGAGAGAGAGAGAGGGAGCGAGTCAACACAGGGTGCAGGTAGAACGAGCAGGAGAACAGGAGAGGTGACTTGTACCCAAAAACAAAAGTTATCCAAGTGAACTAATCTTCGTGTAAACACACACAGTGAGCAATGTTCCAAAACACAATCCCAAGTGAAAAATATCTTCGGTGCAAAAATAGACACTGAGAGCGAAGTCCAAAATACAATCTGTAACTGAGGGGTACAATTCCCTGACTGTATTGTTAGATATGGTATTTAATACCACTACCTCTTGTACTTTAACTTCTGGCCATCCAGTACATGATATAAGTATGATGAACACTTTCCCACCTGATGAAACGAATCCACACAAATGTACAAATCGAATATTTAATATAGCAAAAGGTATATACAACGTTCACTTGTTTACACTTATGATTTGAAATATGCACTTGTATGGCAAATGAGTATTCGTAGGTAAATCAACATTGAATGTCCAATCTCTGGTTACGCAGGGAGTAAGTATACAACCTGGATATTTAGGAACGATAGCGATGGTACTTAAATGATTATAGCTGGATACACTAAGGGGGGGGGGGGGGGGTCCCGCTGGTTGTAAGACAGTAGGAGGGGGGGGTTAGAGAAGCCGCTGGCGGTATCCCATCTGGCCGACGGTTTCTTGGGAGAATTCAAAGTCTTGAACACGGTGCCCACAGAACCTCGGTCCGCAGACGAATACAGCTGGACCCTCTGGTGGACGGTAGCTGCCGGTCCACAACGGAGAGAGGTGAGGCGACCTCACTGGTGTAGAGCGCCGTCTCACCTGGAGTCCTCTCCGGGGGGTAGTTCCAACACTCCGCAGTGTTGGCCGTTATCCATGGAATAATCAAAGCACCCAAAGCATAATCCAAGCCGTGGAAGGCTCGCCGTCGTCCGGGTAGAGTAATCCAATATACAGGTCCAGTCGCCCTGGCCCGGAGCTCCTCGGATGCAAGCACCACTAGGGGTCTGCCCAGCCTGGTTAAGCGTCCAGATAACGTCAGGAACGATGGGGGTACTGATAACTTTATAACTCTAACCGAACGATGCACCATACATAAATAGACTATTATTAGCTTAATAGAATACGTCCAACTCGACGGTATAGTGCCAAACTATGACTATTCAACTATTAATTCACACAATATCTCAATGCCTATTCTGAGGCCAAGTAGGCCTTACTACACCACACGTGCGTCGTGGGTGAGGCTTCGCGTCTGTCACTCTGTTGGAGGGTAAAGAACTGGACTAAAGAAAGTTCTACTTTACTTGCGCCATATATATATGCGCTATGAACAAATAGTACCATTCGTATTTCGCCAGACGTATTCCTGCGCAGAACCGGGGCTTGCCACGACATGTTGGGCGGCACGATTGAACTTGAACCTAGGGGTATGGCAACCTGGCGCCAGGTTCTCGTCCAATGGTAGAATGAAACTATTATGGGCTGTTTAGTAGACTAAAGGGATATTCAGTGCATATTGTACAAGGAATATACAGGGGATATCAAACGATATACAAATACAATTAAATATATATATATAAATAAATATATATATTCGGTTTAATCTGATCCTTCACAACAGCCGCCCCCTAATTAGTCCCACCTAATTAGCTAAGCAGAGACAGATTAACCGCACTGTCTACCACTCAAGGTCCGCTGTAAGGGTCAGTCAACTCACAAAGTCATGGGGTCATGGTCATCATTGATAGTATCTGGGAGTCGGGGCAGTTCTATGAGCCTCGCCACGGGCCGTGTGTAAGTGCGCCCTTGGACGAGTACTTCAGCTGCTCGGACCTTGCCATCGGCACCGGTGATCACTTTGCTTACGCGGCCAGCCGGCCACATAGCTCTGGGTAGTGACTGGTCAATAATCATGACGACTGTTCCTTCTGTCAAATTGTCTCTCTCTTTTACCCACTTCTGGCGGGTCTGTAGAGACGGTAGGTAGTGGAGTAGGAAGCTGCTCCAAAACTTGTCAGCTAGTACTTGACTGTACCTCCACATTCTTCGGCCGTTCGCTTCTTCAGGCCTGTACATTGTCTGGGGTAGCGCGGGGTCCAGCCGCCCCATTAGGAGTGTGTTGGGGGTGACTGGGTCGACATCTGCTACATCACTGGAGACGTAACCGAGGGGCTTTGAGTTCAATACTCCCTCGATCTCCGTGAGGACTCTCTCTGCTCCTGCGTGGTGTACATCCTCGTCGTATTTCTTTATGATCAGCTCTGTGACCTTGTGTCGGCTGTTCAAGACGATCGGGTACTTAATGTCATCTGGTAGATTGGGGGCTCTCCGCAGGCGACCACCCACTCTGATGAGATTATGGGCGTCACTCTCTGGTGCCAGGTGGAGCAGTCTGCTGTCTGATGGGACGGGGTTTCCTCCCTGTAGACAGTCTAGCTCATCGGGGAACGAGTCTCTCTGGGCTCGTTGTAGTAGAAGAAGTTCTGCTTCTTCGTAGTCAGCTGCTGACATGTCAGTGGTGGACTGAATCTCTGGGTGGTGCCGCAGGAATGTTCTTTGCTGCGCACTCTCTAGGGTAATGCAGTCATCTATGTTGGGGTCTGTGGAGGCGACTGTGCTCAGTCCACAGAACATAGGTTTCTTGTTCTCAGCCTCCTCGTTACTTGCTTCCCGTGGGGTGGGCGTAGGCCACTCTCCTTCCGGGAGCTTGAGGAATTCTGGTCCGTCACTGTAGATGTTGCGACGGGTTAGGTCATCCAGAGACATTCCCCGGGTGATGACGTCAGCTGGGTTGTGTTTGGTGTCCACATACCGCCAGCTCGCTGCTTCTGTTAACTCTTGAATCTCGGTGACTCTGACTCCCACGAAGACTTTGTATCTGCATGAATCAGACTTGATCCATGTGAGTACTGTCGTGGAATCTGACCACAAGATTGTTCTGTGCACCGGAATGGTGAGTCCACGTTGGATTAACGTGGCTAGATGCGCTCCTGCTAGGGCTGCGCAGAGCTCTAGACGTGGGATAGATTGTTGCTTACGTGGGGCTATTCTTGAGCCGGCCAGGATGAAAGCAGTGTGTATCTTTCCTCCCTTCTCTTGGGCACGCAAGTAGGCCACCGATCCGTAGGCTACTTCGGAGGCGTCGCTGAAGACGTGTAGATCAATCTCGCATGTCTCTGGCCACACTGTGGATGGGAAGTAGCTGCGGCGTATATTGACGCCTGGGAGTGAGCGGAGTTCCGTCTCCCACTCTCTCCATGTTGAGGCAAGGTGTGCGGGTATTGGGTCGTCCCAGCCCTGGTCCTTGTCCCATAGTGCTCGTACAATCATCTTTGCCCTGGTGGTGTAAGGTAGAATACATCCCAACGGGTCATATTGTCTGGCGAGTGTTCTGTACACACTCCGTCTGGTGGTCGGTATCGCCGTCGACCGTCCCTGCTCTGGAGCCAAGGGTTTGTGTCTATAGTGGAGCGAGTCTGTTTTGAAGCGCCAGACTAGTCCTAGTGTCATTTCTTGGGCTTCTCCTGGGATGGTCGCCATCCAGGTTTCGCTGCCGGCAGCCTTGTCCGCGGGGGAGAGGCTGCGCAATACGTGCGGGTCACTGCTGGCCCACTGCCTGAGATCAAAGCCGCCTTTGATCAGGGAGGCGCGTAACTTGATTAGGAGAGCCTCGGCTTCTTCTTGAGTCGAAACGCTTTGTAAACAGTTGTCCACGTAGAAACTGTTCTTCACACTGTGTTGGACCTCTTCATCTGCTGTTGGGTCCTCTGCGACGTGTTTCTGTAGTGCAAATGTAGCACAGCACGGGCTGCATGTGGTTCCGAAGGGGAGTACTTCCCACTGGTACAGGCCTGTACAGTGCGAGATATATCTCGCACGTGCTACAGCAACAGCGGTCTGTGCGATGGATGGATTTACTTCAGTAGCACTGGTGCGATAGGGATTCGGTTCATATAGATACTCTTATTTTGAAAATCCTGTAGCGGGTCTCATTTCTGCCCACGCGCAGCTCCAGCTAGGCTCCGAAAGCTAGCAACGTTCAGGTGCATATGATAATCTTATTTTGAAAAAACTCTTGTGACAACTCGACGAGTCATATCCGCCCTATCCGTGCGCCTTCTGCAAGCAGAGCAGCGCGTTGGTCGGTTGCTGCGTTAACACAGCAGTGCGCCTACACGTCCCGAAATAAGTCCGTGGTGTTTTTTTTTTCTCGCAACGGGTCAAATGCATCTACATGCTTTGCACCGTCGCCATTCCTTTATGCGCACATCGCCCGAAATTAACGTTTATGTACCATTACAATCACTACAACGTTAGCAAGCTAACAAGCTAATCCTGATCACAGGCAGAGCCAGCAGACACAGTGTGGACTGGGAAATGGGGGGGGCACTCTCTCCCCTTCCCTGTGTGTGTGTGTGTGTGCGTGCGTGCGTGCGTTTGGAAAGATGATGAAGTCACTAGTCAGGACAGGAGTATATTATAGTAAACTGAGGATGGACAGATAATGTTGATATTCAAATAAACAAGTTTCGAGAGGAGTGGAAGTTTGAAGACAGACTAGACAACAATATGATGCGGGGGTGGTGAGTTGAAACAGTGTGTGTGAATGAATGAATGAAAACTTTATTTAACAGATTGCAGAATGGGTACAGTACAGTACGGCTCAATACACACAATTGTTAAGGGGATGCAGACCTGAGAAAGACGTTTGTCTTGTTTACATCAGGGTCCCCCATTGTGTGTGTGTGTGTGTGTGTCCCAACCGACCCCACTTCTATGTTTCAATAAATTATTTGCATTTAAAACTATTAACGCTGACTCATTCCTTCAGTCCACTCAAAATTATGCTAATATTCCTTATGTTGTTTATGATATTAATTGAAAATAGCATATGAGAGTATCATAGTAATAATAACACATGGCGATATACTAAATGACAGCCAAACATGGCACTGCAACTAAATAACACAAATACAATAGGCACATTTGTGACTGTTACAAATATAACACGTTTTATACTTGTGCTACAAGATTTTGGCCTGTGCTACAAAACTATCAACCTCTGTAGCACCAGTGCTATGTGCAAAAAAAGTTAACGTACAGCCCTGCACTGGTAGATGGCTGGGTTCTCATCTCCGATCCTCTCTCTCCATAGGAACCGCAGCAGGGGCTTGTCCTCCTCTACTAGTCTCACCTGCAAGAACATCCCTTTGATATCCCCGCTGATAGCCACCTTGTCCTGGCGGAAGCGCAGTAGCACGCCTAGTAGGGAGGGGCCGAGTGTGGGGCCGGGCAAGAGCTCTTTATTCAGATTTTGGGATCCGATCTGGTAGCTGCAGTTAAACACAATGCGATCCTTGCCGTTGTGATGGACCTTGTGATGCGGCACGTACCATGATTCGGTCGTCTGATCGGCCTCTTTAATGTCAATCTTTGTTACGTGTCCCGCCGTGATTAGCTTCTCAATCTCAGCGCGGTACACACTCTCTTGAGCGGGGTCTTTGGCTAGGCGCCGCTCCGTGTTCAATAGATAGCGCTCCGTGGCGTCTTTCTTTGCGTGAAAGGTGGGCATTCCCTCTCGCCTCAGGAGTGGAGTTGCGTATCTCATCACTCCGCCGACTGTGACTCTCTTTGTCCCCTGCTCGAGTAGGTTGATGGCGTAAATGTCTTCTTTAGAACGAATATCTTTCTTTTCGTTCTTAAAGGGCATTGTCTCTAGTGTCCATAGCCTCTCGACATGCTGCAGGAGAGTGGTGTCTTCTTCTGACGTTCTGGAGTGGAGGCAGCTAGTGGCTGCTGTTCGGTTGAGAGATTTAGCGAGGGGGCCTTGTAGGGTCCACCCTAGGCGGGTCTCGACTGCTGCAGGACAGCCTCGGGGTCCTGTATGGACCCGGTCAATCGGGACTATGAGTTCTGCATGGTCGGAGCCTATCAGCAGCGCCGTCTATGAGCGGGATAGGTAATTGGCGCAGGTGCACATATTTATCCATCAACTTGGCGACAGGGTAGGTGTACTGCGATAGTCCTATTTCTTGGCTGGTGAAAGCATTTGTAATCTTGTACCGTCGCTCTAGCTGCCCGTTTGCTGCGATAGTGAAGGAGACATTCTCGCCCTTTATCGTCTTTAAATCTCTTCTTATTGTCCGAATCGTCATTTCGTTCTTGCTCCCCCGCAGTCCCAGCTGGGCCGCAGCGGACGCGAGCAGAAGGGTCTTCTCTGACCCGTCATCAAGGACGGCGTAAGTGTCCATGACTTTATCTTGGTAGCTCAATGTCACACGGACTACCTTTAAGAGCACTTGGGCGCCGCTGCTGCTGGCGGGGTCAATGTACATGACACTTGCCTTGGTGCCGCGCGATGGTGCAGGTGGAGGCTGTCTTCTGTTACTGTCGTGTAGTATATCTAGATGGGCTCCATCGCACCGACTGCACCTTTTCTTTAGGCGGCATTCGGCTGCCATGTGTGGCCGCGCACATCGGTAACAGCGCCTGTTGGACTTTATCCATTGACTCACTTCTTCTGCATTCATCTTTGTGAATAGGTCACATTGTGACAGCCAGTGTTCTTTCTCACAGTAGGGACACGCTATCTTCCACTTCTCTTTTCTCGAGGGGGTGCTGTGACTCTTACTGCTCGGTACTGACTCTGATTGGTGCATGACAGTCACCGATCTTCTTCCATCATTTATTCTCCTGGGTCCCTCTCTGGAGCTTGGCGTGCTCCGCCCGAATGTATCCAGTCGTAAGCTGCTGACTTCTCTCGCCAGGAAGTCGGCTAGATCAAGGAGGGATGGCTCGGGGCCGTTGGGATCCCGGTAGTCTCTCTGCCGCCTAAAGCGCTCCTGTCTTGCGGGTGGCAGCTTCTCCAAAATCCTCTCGACGTTAGAGTTGGCGTATAGCTCATGCATGCCCTTCTCCCGTTGCGCTCCCAGCATCCCTACCAGGGACTGCACTTTGATTGACAGGTCGTCTAGTGAGCGATTGTCTGTGGCTGGGGGTAGGCGATCAATATGCCTTATCTCTTGGATTACGTAATCCCATATACGTCCATATCTCTGGTCCAGCGCCGCTAGGGCCGCTGTGTATGGTGTCGAAGAGGTGGCATAGGCTAGCGCTATATTGTGCGCTCGCGGTACTTTCAGGTGCTTCAGTAATATTGCATACTTGTGGCGTTCATCAGCGACATCCACCATCATTGTCTCTAAGCACATCCGGAGCTCCGTGTACTGTGCTCGACTCTCATAGGCGAAGTCTGGAAATGACGGCGTGGCAATGTATGACGCCGTGGATGGCTGATACATCGGCGAGCGTTGGGGGAGAGACCTCCTGGGCGAGTCCCCTCTTGCGCCTCGCTGTGGGCTGGTACTGACAGGGTACCATGGCCCGCTGGTCCAGGTGCTATTCCTCGGGGCTGGTCGTGCGTCGTGCTCACCCGCGAATAGAGTCGGGGGTCTGTAGCGCAGCGCCGCGGGGGTATAGCCTGGACTGTACTGGACCTCCTGGTCCGGTGGAGTACTGTGCTGTCGTCGGGCTTGGTTCTCCTCCTCTCCCTCTTCTTCCTCTATCAGATCTTCCAGATCCTGTAATCGTTTATTTAGCTTCTCCGCAGTGTATGCCGCTCCTTCCTTGTAGCTGGGTCTCGCTTGGACCGGTCTGGGAAGGGGGTCTGCGGGGGGTCTAGGCTCGGTCTGTTGGTCAAGTTCAGGGTCGCTTGCTCGTTGAGGAGACGCTGCCCTTGACTGTTGTCTCGACGAGTTCCTTGAACCCCTGGCGGAGGGAGAGGGTGTTGCCTTGCGGATCAGCTGCTCCATTAGCTGCGCTTGTAACTTGTTGCGCTCGACTTCGCGCTTGGTGAGATCTGCTTCTCTTTGGGCACCGGCAGCGGCGCGCTGGGCGTCGGCCCGGTCTCTTGCCATATTCTCTTCTGTCTGAAGGCGTCTCATCTCCAGGCGTGTGCGCTCTTCTTCGCTCCGTTGTTGTGCTTGGAGACGGTCGCGTTCACCCTGAAGTCGATCGCGTTCGGTAGAGGTTGTCAGGCTGACGAGGAACGCCTGTTGTAGCATCCTCTCCGCTTCGCTGGGGGAAGGCGGTTGTGGAGGTGAGCCGCTCCTGCGTGAGCCGCTCCTGGGGGTACTCGTTGGGGAGTCCTGGAGCTCTATTTCCTCTGCGCTCTCCTCCTCTTCTTCCGTGCAGAGTTCTCTCTCTGTAGGGTTGTCTTCCTCCCGGGGCTGGTCGGGGACTACTTCTTGGGTAGTGGCGGGGGGTAAAGGCATGTCCGCTCCCTCCTGGTCCCCACCGTGAGCTTGGTCAGTTACATTAGGACCTACTAGGGCCTCTGTGGTCGGGGAAACCTGGTCGTTAAGGTCAGACATAATTTTACTTTCTACTTTTACCGTGTTTACCGTTTGTCGAAGGCTAGGTAGTTGACTGACAGTGTAAGCCTCTAAGTACTGAGGTGTCTGTCGTCTGCGCCGCGGGCGTTCTAGGTTAGGAGGACCGTTTCGTGGAGTGTTCATCATAGGCCATTTCAATATTAATAACGCTATATTAATATTACACTAGTTACCCTCCGGCTCGAAGGACCAATTGTAACTGAGGGGTACAATTCCCTGACTGTATTGTTAGATATGGTATTTAATACCACTACCTCTTGTACTTTAACTTCTGGCCATCCAGTACATGATATAAGTATGATGAACACTTTCCCACCTGATGAAACGAATCCACACAAATGTACAAATCGAATATTTAATATAGCAAAAGGTATATACAACGTTCACTTGTTTACACTTATGATTTGAAATATGCACTTGTATGGCAAATGAGTATTCGTAGGTAAATCAACATTGAATGTCCAATCTCTGGTTACGCAGGGAGTAAGTATACAACCTGGATATTTAGGAACGATAGCGATGGTACTTAAATGATTATAGCTGGATACACTAAGGGGGGGGGGGGGGTCCCGCTGGTTGTAAGACAGTAGGAGGGGGGGGTTAGAGAAGCCGCTGGTGGTATCCCATCTGGCCGACGGTTTCTTGGGAGAATTCAAAGTCTTGAACACGGTGCCCACAGAACCTCGGTCCGCAGACGAATACAGCTGGACCCTCTGGTGGACGGTAGCTGCCGGTCCACAACGGAGAGACGTGAGGCGACCTCACTGGTGTAGAGCGCCGTCTCACCTGGAGTCCTCTCCGGGGGGTAGTTCCAACACTCCGCAGTGTTGGCCGTTATCCATGGAATAATCAAAGCACCCAAAGCATAATCCAAGCCGTGGAAGGCTCGCCGTCGTCCGGGTAGAGTAATCCAATATACAGGTCCAGTCGCCCTGGCCCGGAGCTCCTCGGATGCAAGCACCACTAGGGTTCTGCCCAGCCTGGTTAAGCGTCCAGATAACGTCAGGAACGATGGGGGTACTGATAACTTTATAACTCTAACCGAACGATGTACCATACATAAATAGACTATTATTAGCTTAATAGAATACGTCCAACTCGACGGTATAGTGCCAAACTATGACTATTCAACTATTAATTCACACGATATCTCAATGCCTATTCTGAGGCCAAGTAGGCCTTACTACACCACACGTGCGTCGTGGGTGAGGGTTCGCGTCTGTCACTCTGTTGGAGGGTAAAGAACTGGACTAAAGAAAGTTCTACTTTGCTTGCGCCATATATATATGCGCTATGAACAAATAGTACCATTCGTATTTCGCCAGACGTATTCCTGCGCGGAACCGGGGCTTGCCACGACATGTTGGGCGGCACGATTGAACTTGAACCTAGGGGTATGGCAACCTGGCGCCAGGTTCTCGTCCAATGGTAGAATGAAACTATTATGGGCTGTTTAGTAGACTAAAGGGATATTCAGTGCATATTGTACAAGGAATATACAGGGGATATCAAACGATATACAAATACAATTAAATATATATATATAAATAAATATATATATTCGGTTTAATCTGATCCTTCACAACACAATCCAATGTGATAATATCTTCGGTGTGATAAACACACAGTGGGAGATGTTAGGTCAAAATATTATCCCAGTGAAACAATCAAAAAGGCAACCGCTGGGTGAGTGACTGTCTGATAAAAAGGTGGTAATCTTCAGTGTTATAAAAACACACGAAAACGGAATTTGATCAAAGACAGTCATTAAAAACTCACCCAGGCGTTGTGCGTAAAGAGCGCTGGAACAGCAGCGGAGCGAGCGCGTCGCCACGGGAAAAGGGTGTCCAAGAGGAAGGCTTCTTGGATATCCTGGAGGTAAAGCACAGGGAACAACAGCAGCAGCAGGAACGGCGAATGCAAACAGAAAATATCAAAACGATCCAACAAAACTTGAGTGGGGAAACGGGGTATAAATAATAAGGAATTGATTGATTGACAAGCAGTGACAGCTGGGGGATGTGATTGAAAAGCGTGTGGACGGGAGAGAACCAATCAACGACGTCTCTGGGAAGAAGCGTGTGAATGGGGGAATGAAATGATTAACAGAAACAAATGGAAAACAGAGCGAGGTGGTTTAAAGGAACAGAGCGAGTAAGTGAGCAAGGACAGAAACCTCACAGTACCCCCTCCTCCACGGGAGCCACCCGGCGACCAGGCCGACCCGGCTCGTCAGGATGGGCACGATGGAAGTCAGTGATCAAGCTGGGATCCACGATGAGCTGCCGGGAGACCCAGCTACGCTCCTCAGGGCCGTAACCCTCCCAGTCTACCAGGTATTGGAACCCCCGGCCCCGCCGACGAACGCCCATCAACCGGCGGACCTGCCACTGGGGGTGACCATCCACCAACACGGGAGGCGGAGGATCAGGAGCTGGAGGCATAAGGGGACTGAGGGAGACGGGCTTAACCCGGGAGACATGGAACACGGGGTGGATGTGCATGGACGCAGGAAGTTTCAGGCGCAGGGCCGCCGGACTGAGTACCTTCAGGACCTCGAAAGGTCCGACGAAACGGGGGTTGAGTTTCTTGGCCGAGGACCGTAGCGGCAGGTCCTTTGCGGAGAACCACACCCTCTGCCCAGGGCGGTAAGTCGGCGCAGGAACCCGGTGCCGGTCGGCACCACGACAGGCGCGCTCAGATGTCCGGAGCAGCGCGGTCCTGGTGATCTCCCAAACTCGTCGGCAGCGGTCGAGGTGGTCCTGCACGGAGGGAACTGCCACTTCCGCCTCCTGTGCGGGACCCAAAGAAGCCGGCGATCAGGGGCACCGGAGAGGGGGACAAAAACAGAGGCCCGGAGAGGGGGACCGGAGACGTGGACAGAGGACCGGCGAGGGAGGCCGGAGACGGGGACTGGGACCCGGTGAGAGGGCTGGACGGCACCTGAAGACACCGGGCACGACAGGAGGAGCTCCACCCCTTGATGGTACCGGAGGACCAGGCGATGTGGGGCTCGTGCAGCGCGAGCCAGGGCCTGCCCAGGACCACAGGGACAAGAGGAGAGCTGGTGACGAAAAACTGGAGCCTCTCAACGTGGTCACCAGCAACGGTGAGAAGGACTGGACAGGTGCGTTGAGTGACGTCAGCCAGGCGGCGATGATCCATTGCGAAGACCTCCAAGGGCCTCTCGAGGTCCTCAAGTGGAATGTTGGCCCGGGTGGCAAACCCAACGTCCATGAAACTCCCATCAGCACCAGAGTCCATGAGTGCACCCACCGTCGCCCGCTGGTCCGCCCAGGCTAGGGTGACGTCCGCCAGACGGTTGGGTGGTGCACGGGTGGGGGAACAGGAAAGACGGCTCACCAGGATCTCCCGGGGTCTCGGCGAGCCTGGTCCTCTTGGCCGGGCACGGCAATTGGAGACACGGTGTCCACCCCGGCCACAGTAGAGGCAACGGCCGGAGAAGAGCCTGGACTCCCGTTCGGCCGGGCTAAGGCGGTTGCGTCCCAGCTGCATGGGTTCCCCCTTGGTCACGGCTCGGGAGGGAACAAACCCACCAGTCACGGAGGGGGCAGGGCGGTCAGCACTGTAGAGGCGGCCGCCGGGAAAGGGGGCCCCTGAGCGGAGGTCGATGGCACAGTCATAAGGCCGGCGAGGCGGAAAAACCTGAGCCCTGGACTCCCTGAAAACCCCCTCGGGGTCGTGGTACTCGGGGGGTACGTCTGGGGTACAGAAAACCTCCTCGAGGTCGTGGTCCTCGGGGGGTACGTCTGGGGTACTGAAATCCTCCTCGAGGTCGTGGACCTCGGGGGGTGCGTCTGGGGGTCCCCGTCGGGTTCCCTCACGTCTTCTCTCCTGGAGGCGTCCGTCGATGCGGATGGCAGGCTGAACAGATCCTCGAGGGAATCAGGTTCCTCCCGGGTCGCGAGCTGGTCCCTGACTGCGTCACTGAGCCCACTCATGAAGGTTAGGCGAAGTGCTGAGTCGTTCCAACCACTCTCCACCGCCGCCAGTCGAAACTCCAGGACGTAGTCTGTTACCCCGCCGCTCCCCTGTCGGAAGGTACCCAACCGGGCTCCAGGGTCCAGACCACGGGCTGGATGGTGGAACACCCTGCGGAGCTCAGCCACGAAGTCTGGATAGGAGAAACAAAAATCTGCATCCATTGCCCAGGAGGAAGTGACCCACTGGGCTGCCCGGCCTGAGAGCAAGTTCGTCATATAGGCCACTTGGGACCCTCTAGCAGTAAAACGGCTTGGTTGATGACGGAAAACCAACTCACATTGCATGATGAATGTGGCACAATCCTCGGGATTGCCGTCGAACAGCCGTGGGACGGAGAGACGGGGTTCCCGAGGTGCGGGATCGGGAAGCGTGGGAACTGCTGGGACTGCGGGGAATGCTCCTGAAGGGAGTGAGGGAATTAAAGCGGTAACGGTGTCGCTCAGCGTGTGAAGCTGAACGAGAATACCTGACTGTTACCTGTCTGTCCTGCCAGAGCGGCCAGGGACCGTTGAATAAGCAGGACCTGCTCTCGGAGTCCCTGTACAGCAGCTGCAGCCGCATCCAGCTGTAGGCTGTGTTCCTTGGCTGACTCTAACTGGACTGCCGCTGCTGTGCTGACTCTCTTGCGGGCGCAGACCGCGCAGGCCAGTACGAACCCCTTGACGTCGTTCCTCATGGTGGGCCACCAGAATCGACGAGCCAGGAAGGAGAACGTGCGATGAACGCCCGGGTGGCAGGCGAACCGGCTGGTATGGCCCCACTGGAGGACCCGGGACCGGACTGAGTTGGGGACAAAGAGACGATTAACCGGTACATTGCCTGGAGCGTGATGGAAGCGTAGGGCACGCCTTACCACCCCCTCGATGCCCAAGGTGACTACTCTCTCTGTGTCGGCTGGGGTCGTCATTGGTTGGATCGTAATGTTATGGTTTGACACCGACCCCAAACGCAACGACACAAGAGAGTAGGATTCAGAGTTGCCAAAAACAAGGGCTTGTTTATTGAGACTAATTAACAGCACAGAATTGGAAGAGTCTAAACAAGACTGGAATTCAAGCAAGGATGAATAGTTCTGCTGCTCTGCAGCTTCTCCCGAGGTGGTAGTAGGGGGTAGCAGATGCTGACATCAGAGCCGCTCTGCAGACCTCTCTCGGCAGAATCTCCGAGAGAGAGAGAGAGGGAGCGAGTCAACACAGGGTGCAGGTAGAACGAGCAGGAGAACAGGAGAGGTGACTTGTACCCAAAAACAAAAGTTATCCAAGTGAACTAATCTTCGTGTAAACACACACAGTGAGCAATGTTCCAAAACACAATCCCAAGTGAAAAATATCTTCGGTGCAAAAATAGACACTGAGAGCGAAGTCCAAAATACAATCCAATGTGATAATATCTTCGGTGTGATAAACACACAGTGGGAGATGTTAGGTCAAAATATTATCCCAGTGAAACAATCAAAAAGGCAACCGCTGGGTGAGTGACTGTCTGATAAAAAGGTGGTAATCTTCAGTGTTATAAAAACACACGAAAGCGGAATTTGATCAAAGACAGTCATTAAAAACTCACCCAGGCGTTGTGCGTAAAGAGCGCTGGAACAGCAGCGGAGCGAGCGCGTCGCCACGGGAAAAGGGTGTCCAAGAGGAAGGCTTCTTGGATATCCTGGAGGTAAAGCACAGGGAACAACAGCAGCAGCAGGAACGGCGAATGCAAACAGAAAATATCAAAACGATCCAACAAAACTTGAGTGAAACGGGGTATAAATAATAAGGAATTGATTGATTGACAAGCAGTGACAGCTGGGGGATGTGATTGAAAAGCGTGTGGACGGGAGAGAACCAATCAACGACGTCTCTGGGAAGAAGCGTGTGAATGGGGGAATGAAATGATTAACAGAAACAAATGGAAAACAGAGCGAGGTGGTTTAAAGGAACATAGCGAGTAAGTGAGCAAGGACAGAAACCTCACAGGAGGAGGGAACTCGTTAAAACGAGCAGTTGAGAGAGCAGTAGACGGAACGAACACAAACAACCGGACGCATGTTTTTCCCCTACTGGACGTGCAGACGACGAGTTGAGACGGACACCATCGAGCCAACGAGGAGACGAGACGAGATAGATACTTTGCTAGTAGCGACTTAGTCTGGAACACAAGCTGCGGGCATAGTCGCATGTTTTGATTGTTTCATAGCATTCAAGCAGTTTGTTATTTCACTTTGCTTGTGAAATAAAAAGTGAACTTTAGCAAAATTCTCTGCCTCCTCATTTCACCCGCCGTCTCTCTGCTGTCGAACAAGGCCATTTCCTGGCCTTTTGAAAGTACAAAGGGAATTGGTACCGGACGAACACACAACGCAGGGTAGATTTAAGCTGGTTCTGTATATTAGAACAGAACCATAGACCCCTTGATACTTCAAAGTGGTGCCGTTGACCCTTGAACGTGAAGCGCTCTTGATTTAGATTTTTTTACGGCTGAATAAGCACTGGACATCAGGATCGATCGGCTGCCGGAGAGATTCGACACGACAGGATCCTGAAAATAGGTGAGTGGACACGAGCCGTGATGACTGAACACGGAGGGCGTTCTGTTAGAACTGGGGTTGATAGATGTGATTACCTCAAAAATGTCTCTCGGGGAGGGATATAGTGGGGCGTTGGGGGTGCGTAACGGCGCAGTTATCATATTGATTAGTTCAATCGGCCAGCGGGGACGTTTTTAGTACGCTTCTCGCGAATTGAAGTGCCGGGCTGCATTCGATGAAATGGCTATTGATCGTGGTCTCAGTAGTCTGGTGTCAAGAGGGTCCGGTGGAGTGTATCCCGTTTAATGGACAGACCTAAGTCGTTTTTTCCGGGAACGTGCACAGATGAGTTGGGGTATTTTTTCCGTGTCTGAACAAGTGGGTGTATTATGGGTCTACGCTTGCTGGGTGAAGCAGATCTCCGCTTGGGGCCGTCTCTCAAACGGCGACAAGCGGGGATCTGAACTATCGGCGAGACGTTGCGTCGTTAATACTCTAATCCAACACTGTTCGGGTCACGTAATCAGATGTGTGTATGGAGGGAGTCGATATGATAATGGGCGTTACGAGTCGTGAGATATATAACGTGGGGAAGAATATATGCAAAGGGCGGCCTCACCGGAGCTCACGTAAGGCTTTTGAAAATATTGTAACCGGGCTGGCCGCTCGCCGTTTCAAATCAACGGAGAGGTAGGTTCTCTGGGCGATATCAGCCAAACTGAATGGAGATCAACCCGTGTTGAGGGTTGATTAAATGGATTAGGAAGAAGTTGACATCGTTTGTTAATCGAGTGAGATTGATTAATTACAGAAAACGATAGTCGGCTGAAATCCGATTCAGGACGTGCTTGACTCCGGGGCATATTTCGGTACACGTTCGTCGCGGCAAAAGAGGTGAACAGGAGTACTTAATAACGATTTGTTTCAATGTGCTGTTTGTAAACTAAACATTCAGTACATTTATAATGAACTATTGCTCTTATGCGCGGTAAAAATGAGCGCGCCGATACTATTAAAAATAGTGAAAATGTGTAAGGATTATAAGATAAAGCTAGCAGAACAAAGGCTAAGGCTCGAGCTATCGACTGGCTTGGAGAACAACAAACACTTTGAACCAGGAGTCATTCTAGCAATACAGATATGGGAAGTGTTTATGTTTGTGAGCTATAGAATTAAGCGCTTATATTATACTTGGAGTTTATTCAATACTATAGGCCGCTCGTCGTGGCTCGCGGCTGCAGTAATACTGGGTCTGTTCAATACTGAATGATTGTGAATGAATGGAAGTATATGATTAAAGCGAATTTGGACTTAAAGTGTATGCAATATTGTAGGCCGCTGTCGTCGTAGCTAAGCGGCTACCTAGCTGCGTGCTAATATGCTACTTAAAGTGTATTCAATATTGTATCTTGGGTGGAGCGCCGTGGTCGCCATCTTAGATGGGGCGAGGGGTGTCCATTGTAAGGGATTTATTTTTTCAAAGCGATGTGGTTGGAACTGCGCTAGGGGGCGGTGGAGACATGGTTTGGTCTCCCGTCCTGGGGTAGATACAGGAGGTTTTTATCCCTGGTGATGAAGTACAATTCTTCACGTTGTGGTGGCGTTCGTGACTTTATTACGTTGATGGTATGATTAGATTAATAGGCAGTGGTGACGTTTTCGAAGCCACGGACGTGTTCATATGTCTCTCTTTTAGGACCCCCCCCCCCTATTGCTTTGTTCTCTGTCTCTCTCCCTCCCTCCACCCTCTCTCTCTCTCTCTCTCTCCACCTACTCTCTCCCCCCCCTCTCTCTCTCCCTCCCTCTCTCCCTTCCTCCCTCCCTCCACCCTCTCTCTCTCAACTCTCCCTCCCTCCCTCACCACCCCCTCTCCCTCCATCCCTTCCCCACCCTCTATCTCTCTCACCACCTACTCTCCCCCCACTCTCCCTCTCCCTCCCTCTCTCCCTCCCTCCATCCACCCTCTCTCACCACCTACCCCCCCCCCTTTCTCTCTCCCTCCCTCTCTCCCTTCCTCCCTCCCTCCACCCTCTCTCTCGACTCTCCCTCCCTCCCTCACCACCCCCTCTCCCTCCCTCCCTTCCCCACCCTCTATCTCTCTCACCACCTACTCTCCCCCCTCTCTCTCTCTCCCTCCCTCTCTCCCTCCCTCTCTCCCTCTACCCTCTCTCACCACCTACCCCCCCCTCTCTCTCTCCCTCCCTCCCTCCCTCCCTCCACCCTCTCTCACCACCTAGTCTCCCCCCCTCTCTCTCTCTCCCTCCCTCTCTCCCTCCCTCCACCATCGTTCTCTCTCTTAAAACTCTCTCTCCCTCCCTCACCACCCCCTCTCTCTCTCTTCCTTCCTCCCACACTCTCCCCCCTTTCTCTCTCCCGCTATCTCTCGTGGGGCTTGTTTTTGGTTTTGTACAAATGGCAGGGGTGGAGGGTCTGTTGTTGAAAGCGTGAGGTGGTTATGGAACAGGTAGGAATCACGTGTTATGTCTCTTTGAGCTGTATTAAGGCCAGACCCACCGCTCTTCCCACTTTTCCCCCCGCCCCTCACATCTGTAGGTCCCAAGGAACCTGTCCCTCCCCTAAATCCCTTGACCTTCCCTAGCTTCCCCTAACTTACCCTAGCCTACCCTAATCCTTTAATCTACCCTGACCTACCCTAGTCCCTTAAGCCTACCCTACCTCCCCTAAACCTGCCTCTCTCTCCTGCCCTGACCTCCCTCTTACTGGAGGGGAAGATGTGCGTTGGGTTACTTAGTACCAGCTATGAGGGTGTCTGATGTTTTGCCAGCGCTTCCCAAGACAAGGAAGACACGGGATGCGGACCATTTTTTTAGGGTGGCGTTTCCCTGGTATGGGGCATATGCAAATATGGGAGAACTAGATCATTTGGCAAAAATATTTGAGGACATGGCTACCACGACAGCGAGGGGCTTGAGCCTGGAGACGCAGGAGATGCGGTCCTTACGACTGATGGAGATGCAGATGAGGGCGGCTATGGATTTCCTATTGGCGGCGTCGGGGGGTACGTGTGCGTTGATTGGTCAGGAATGCTGCACATTCATACCTGCCAATGATGAAATGGGTTTGCCAGCCATAATTGAGCATTTGAAGAACATTACTAGGGATATGCATGACTCTCGGGAGGACTCATGGGATGACTGGGGTCATGGACAACTGGGCTATGTGGGATGGTCTGTTGTTAAATATCTGCTTTATGCCGTGGTGATGTTTGCAGTTGTAGTTGTCTGTGTGGCTGTGGTCAGAGTGTGTTTTATGTATATGTTCAGGACTCTCTGCGCAGCTGGTCCTGCGATTGAGAGGTCACACTGTTCGGCTGCACCTGCGTTTGCTATGATGATAGTGAGGGATGACGCGGAGGGGGGCCGGGCGGGTGTGGGCGTCCCGTTGATGCCGAGTTACCAGGAGTACGCTCTGGCTGCTATTCTCTGATCTGGGTGGTGGACATTCTGGGTTGGGGGACGGTAAGGCCGGGGTGTGCGAAAGGGTATGGGGTAGGGGACGTGCCCGAACAACTTGTACATTAACGTTTGTTGTATGGAGGTGTATGCAATTTTGTTTTTCCCATAGTAGGTACGTGAGTGATGACTGTATTGTGTGGAGCTGTGTACCCAGGGTTCGGTGTTGGGTCCGGTTGGTTATGCATGACCGTCCGGCAGGGCACTGGATCCTGGGGAAGTTAGCTTGAATGGTGGGGTAAGATGCTTGGATGCTGACTGCTTTGTACCTGTGGTGGGGTGTGTTCTGACCTCTGTGGAGGGTCTGTTATGGACTCATCAGAAAACAGGGGCTGACACCTCACGGCGTGCAGGGCACGGTGTCCGATGCATTCTTTAGATTATCTCAAGTGGACACGAGTCTGGATGACGAGTGTCCCTGGGGGGAATGGTACTGAATAATGGAAAAATATGAAAGAATGTATGTAATAAAGAACTAATCAAGATGTTTTTGTTTCCCGAGGAATATCAGAATTGGAGTGGAATCAAGGAGAAATAGTGGAGAGCCGAGATTAGACAAAAATAGGAACCCAGTGTGTTGACGGAGATCGAACGGGAAGAAAATCAGGGAGTAGAAACTGGCGACATCAAACACATGTATCAATTACAAATATCTCGTTTTTAAAATTGTATGAAGGAAGTAAAAAGATACTCATACAGTTAATGAAAAGAACCTCTCAACAAATTTGATTATAAAGACAGAGTAAAGTGCAAGTCCAGTTGATAAATGAACAAGAACTGTTGTCTTTTGTGTGCTCTGATCTCCAGCAGTTATATTGGGCACGCGGAACACCACAAATCAGGTAAGAATAGGAATTTCAGGTGGAAAAGGGAAAGAAGAAGAATAGGTAGGGCTTACAGTGCCACTATTGGCTGTCCGAGTAGGAGTCAGAAAACACTTCTTTGCCTGCTGCCATTGTTAAAATATCAAAAGGATAGGAGAACTCTAGTGAATGGGAAACAGGATCTCATATAGGGAAATGGAAGCCGAAACCCACTCAGACAGGTCGACCCTAATTGGTTGGATAGCAGAGAGTCCAGTACAGATTATCGCCAACAGGAACCCTTTCACAAAAAAATAACCCATATTATTTGGAGAAAGTCTCTAGAATATCGACAAAATGGAACAAAAGATGGGGAAAGCTTACAAAACCTTGGCCCATCGAAGGTTCTTTTGATTTGGAGCTAATAGCTGACATAAGAGTGCTAATTAAGACATACAAACACCGGGGGAATAAACAGACAAGGGGAGAGAAAAACCTGCAAGAAATTATGACGTTAGAAGTCTTCGCTGAGGAGGCCGAGAGGAGAAATAGTGATCAGAAGGGCAGTGCAACTGTCAATGAAGCGGCCAAGATAAGAGAGGAGGTAGCCCCGGTCACCATAACTCCCCTGGCCCCTAACACAACAACTGTCATCGCCCAAAGTGCAGCTCAGATAGCCTCACTCACCCCAGTGTCCCACCCAAGAGTAGAGCAGGTAAGAGTTGAGGGAGCTCTAGCACCCCCACCATATGACATTAGGAATGGGGAACGAGTGTACCCTATTCTGCCGATACTACAAATGAGCAGCTCTTATAATTTAACAGACGATCAGGGGTGTAAAGAGGTTGGACAAGCAAGGACAGAAATTCACCTGACACCTGAGACATTCAGAGAAATGGAGGGTGTTAGGCGGGCACAAGGGACTCAAGACGTGACTCATTATGAGAGCAAATATGTGGCCCCGCAGCGTCAAGAGGAAAAAACTGGATACATTTCGGAAGCAGCCAGGAAGATCCGTACGGCTGAAGTGGAAGGACAAAGCAAATATGAGGAGATGGTTGCACGAAAAAAGTGGGAAAGGATAATGGAAAAATACAGCAAAACCCCAGACTCGTATTACTGCCAGAGCGAGTATAGAAGAGGTCGCTCCCCCTCAAGTGGTTCCAGCCGGCATGAAACAAGAAACAGTTCCCCGGTTGGCAACACGCCAGCAGAGTGGGCGCAGATGGAGAAAGACGAAACACTCACGAGATTGCAAACCCCAACGAGAACGGGAAGTCGAGAGGGAAAACCCGAGAGGGCACTAAGAGGTAAGGAATTTGATTTAAAAATCTCTTCCTCACAGGGTGTTGAACTTGTCCAGGAGATGGTAAGGATAAGGGACGATCTGGTAAAAATAGACAAGCAGCTCTTGGAATTGAAAAATGACAATGCTGAAATAGCAGTGCGGGTAAATAACCCAAACAACGCAGAGAGCAAAGATACGAAGGATTACAAACAGATGATGGAGATATGGGGAAATGTTGAGAGAAAACGACAGGACCTGGAAGAAGAAAAAGTAGAGCAGTAGAGGATGTGAGGAGAGGAATGGTGACCAGATCACAGACGAAAAGTCTTCAACCCCACAAACAGGCCCCCGTCAAAATAGCTCCCGTGATAATAAGAGGACAGGACTTGGAATATCACCCCTGGAAGGCGTCCGACATGACCCAAGTATCAGAGAAATTGCCGCACCTCCAGAATGGGGCCAATCCGTGGATTGCCAAATTGGAGGAACTAATGATCGGCCAAGAGATGGCGATGGGGGATGTGAAAAGAATATTGTCAAACATGATGGGACGCGTGGCCATGGAAATGGTACTGGAGAAGGCTGGCATGGGAGACCATGCGGGGACTGGA
The DNA here is from genome assembly GCF_963971535.1 of Notolepis coatsorum. Lineage (NCBI taxonomy): Eukaryota > Metazoa > Chordata > Actinopteri > Aulopiformes > Paralepididae > Notolepis > Notolepis coatsorum. Next base: position 122,931,997 of record NC_140167.1, read on the forward strand.
GCGCAGGATGCGGACCTGTTCGCACGGCACAGGGGAGTACTGTGGATGGCCCTCCGAGAAACCTACCCGACCAAGATGCACCCAGACCAAATCCACATTGGTACCCTGGGGGACTCCCACCCTAGAGGGTATGTGGCAAAAGCCTACGCCGCCTGGAGGGATACAACTGGCCAGGATCTAGAGCGGGACCCCCTGGGGGAAGCCATACTAAGAAGGAAGATTGAAGACGGCCTCCCCATGGAGGTGAAACAAAGACTGGCTGAGGTGGTGTCTCTGTTAAGCCTCCCCTTAAACTATTATACCGACAACGTGGCCCATCAAGTTGACCTATATCGGAAGAGGGAGCAAAAGGTAAAGGATAAGGATGCGGCCGAACACCGAAGGATCCTGTATCAACAGCCAACCGAGGCTGGGAAGGTAGTGGAATACCTCCAAGCCCTAGTCCAGTCCGCACAACCAAGAGGGGAGACAGGCTCCAACGGGGAACCAAATGACCAGAGACGGGCCCAGTTGGGGACACAGGGGGGTCCTGCGTCACGGGGACAAGGTGGAAACAGAAGACGGAGCGCGAATGGATCCAAAGCTCGGTCAAGTGAGTGCAGGCCGTGTGGGAACTTTGGACATACATCGAGAGACTGTGATCAGGACTATCAACCCAGAGGAGGAGGCCCTCGATGGGGGAACAGAAGAGGTGGATATGGGCGGAACCAAGGCTCAAACCAAGGCCAGACCCAGAATGGAAATCAAGGCCCATAATGGAAACCAAGGACCAAACCAAGGCCAGAACCAGAGTGAAAACTATGGCCCGGTGAACCCATCAAGAGGGCCAGACGAATCACTCTGAAGAGGCCCAGAGAGTCCAATGGGGAGGTGTCAGCTGTCAGTGTCGTCTTTGAGGGAGGAGCCTATTGTGCGCGTATCGGTGAATGACAAATCTGTCGAGATGATGGCAGACACCGGAGCAGCCTATACGGTAGTGCAACCCCAAGACGCGACGCACCTAACCATGTCCGGTCGATACGTACGGACAATTGGATTTGAGGGAGTAAAACAGCTGACGCCTGTGACCGACCCTGTGACCCTAAGATATCGAGGCAGGGAAGCGACTCTTCCCGTACTGGTCTCGGAAAGTTCACCCATTAACTTACTTGGCCGAGATGGGCTGGGTTTACTGGGAATGGATATTAAATGTACGGCGGATGGTTGTGTGATAAATGTACGAGAGGACCGCTACTATCAGATGGTGCAAAGAATCGATAGCTGACCACCGGAAATCTATTGTCTAGGGACTGGACCAAGATTTGCTTGGTTCAGCTTTGGAATGGGAGAAATGTATCACCGCCAACATGCCTGAAGCAAGTGACCCAAAGACACCATACCATTGCACTTTGCAATACCACAAAGATGCAGACTCGTCACAGGCTAAGGAGTGGCTGAGTGTGCAACCAGACAAAGTACAGCTTAATGCCACCAATATCATATTGGGTCAGCAAGGTGCAGCGCTACGTATTGCACGGAGCGAATATCTGCAAAAAGAACACGAGATTGCGGATAGTGTTCCACATGTGACTTTAAAGGTAACCAACTCGTGCGATCAGCAGCACATTGGCGAGATGATGAAAAAAGCGGAAGGAATTAAATTTGAGCAGATGAAAGAAAACAAACTGATCTGGATAAGCCCTGACAAAAGGTTTATTAAGATCATGGTCCAAGGCACAGGGATGGGTCGTCCCCAAACTGTGCAATTATCCCAAGAGACAATGGGAGAATTCCCTAAAACGTTGAGCCTCCAGGAGGACATGATGGAGGCAGTGCCAGAGGAGCTATGGTCAAAAAACAGCACTGACATTGGATTAATCAAGTCCGCTCAACCTGTGAGAGTGGAGCTTAGACCGGGAGCCACCCTGCCTTGGAAAAATCAGTACCCACTGAAGGAGAAAGCGGTGGCTGGGATCGAGCCACAAATCAAAGGGCTTTTGAAAGCAGGAGTCCTACAGAAAACAACTAATCCCTGGAGCAACATGCCGTTACTACCCGTGGAGAAACCTGACACCTCGTACCGGTTGGTACACGATTTGAGGGCTGTCAACAAGGTTTTACTTGACTATCCCGCGGATGTCCCCGATCCCCATACGCTATTGACATTTATCCCACCGCAAGCTGAATATTTTACGGTTATAGATTTGTGTAGTGCATATTTTAGTGTACCCTTGAGCAAGGAGTGCCAGCATTTTTTTGGTTTTACCTATAAAAATGAGCATTATGAGTATACTAGGATCCCTCAGGGACTAAAGCATTCGCCACACATATTTAACAAGATCCTAAGGGAGGACTTAGACGGGTTGGATACAATATTGACCTCTAGGGTCATTCAGTACATGGATGATCTTATACTGTGTGCAGACGATCTGACAACATGTCATCGCGACTCCGTGAAACTGTTGCAGCTATTGGCAGAAAAAGGCCACAAAGTGTCTTTGAAGAAATTGCAATATTGTAAACCTAAAGTGATTTATTTAGGACAAACAATTTCACAGGGCCATCGGGCTATTTCGGAAGAACATTTGGTGTCCATTAAGACGGCTCCCAAACCTGTGACGGTAAAACAAATGATGGGATTTTTGGGTATTACGGGGTACAGTTCTCCATGGGTCGAAAACTATACTGAAATAGTGAAACCGTTAAGAGACATGATGAAAGAGGCGGGCGTTGATAAGCTGAGTAGTAAAGTGGTTTGGACTGAGGATGGTTTACGGGCGTTTGAAACAATCCAGTCCCGACTGTTAGAAGCGCCGGCCTTGGTGTTGCCTAACTATACCAAGAAATTCATATTATATGTCTCTTCCTCTCCAGATCAGAAGCAGGCATGCGCGGTGTTGACCCAGGACACCGGGGTGGGGGCGCGACCACAGCCGATGGCGTACTACTCCATTGCCTACTCGGAAGTCGAGATGGGGATGGCTCCCTGCTACCGGGAAATGGCCGGAGTCTATACAATGTACGAGAAAGCCGCAGTATCATGATGGGATATCCAGTGGATATCATGGTGAGGCATGACTTAAAGAGTCAGTTGGAGTCCGGTAAATATGCACTAACGATGCCTCGCATTAGACATTATTACAGGCTTTTGGAACAGGAAGATGTGACTCTGGTCAGGTGTTCCATAACGAACCCAGCAGCGGACATCCCTACGCCTGAGGATGGAGAACCTCACGACTGTGTGGCCGAAGCCGAGAGGTACTCTAAACTCAGAGCAGACTTGCAGGCTTTCCCATTTAGCAGTCCAGATCTGGAACTATGGACTGACGGCTCTTGTTATCGAGTTGGTGAGGGACTAAAAGCAGGTTACTCCGTGGTAAGGTCACAGGGCGAAGGGTTTGTGGTAGAAAAGGCCGAAGCTTTAACACAACCCTGCTCAGCTCAGCTGGCAGAATTAGTCGCACTGACTGAAGCATGTAAGATGGCAGAAGGCAAAATTGTGAATATCCATACCGACTCGGCATATGCACAAGGAATCACATTTTTATTTGGTACAGTATGGAAAGGGAGAGGATTCAAGAAAGCCGATGGAAGCGCCATAAAACATTGTAGCCAGATTGAGTTTGTTAGAAGCAATTATGAAACCAAAACAGATTGCAATAATCAAGTGTGCTGCTCATCAGTCAGACGAGTCCAAAATAACTCGAGGAAACAATAGAGCAGATGAGGCTGCCAAGGAAGTGACAGGTGCTGACAGAGCTGGTAAGGTCTTGGTTATCACACACGATGTTGAGTTAGAGGACAAGATAACTTACAAGGATGTTTTGACTTTCCAGGAGGAGGCTAGTCAGGTAGAAAGAAACCTCTGGGTAACCAGGGGGGCTAGTCAGGATGTTTCAGGTTTATGGCGCAGCCACGGTGGATTTGTGGTGGCTCCTGCTGGCCTGGTCGGACTGCTGATCCACACGGCTCATGACTTCTGTCATGCTCATCGGAGAGAGGTGAGTAGAAAAATCCAAGAATATGGCTTTTGGGCGCCAGATTTAGCCAGTCAAATTGATCATGTGATACAGAGATGTACGATATGTTTGAAAAATAATATACGTAAGGGGATTAGTGTGTCACCAGGGCATATCCCCACGCCCAATGGCCCAATGCGAGACCTTGTAATTGATTACATTGACATGATTAAACCAATTAATCAGAAGAGATATATTCTTGTCGTTGTCTGTCGTTTTTCAAGGTGGGTGGAGGCGTGCGCCACCCGTCACAAGGATGCAGCATCGGTGGCCAAGTTCTTATGCCAAGAGGTGTGTCCAAGATTTGGGTTATTGGACAGAATCTCCTCGGACAATGGAAAATAATTCATGGACAAAACTGTACGTTTAATACTCCAACATTTAGGCGTAAAACAGCGATTGGGGGCCGTTTATCATCCGCAGAGCCAGGGCATGGTGGAACGCATGAACGGGACACTAAAAAACAAATTGGTTAAGATCTGTCAACACACAGGTTTGAATTGGCTAAATGCTCTCCCATTAGCATTAATGGCGTGTCGTTCGAGCGAAATTCGCGGTCTGCGTTTGACACCGCACGAAATTATGTTAGGTCGTTGCATGGTAGTGCCAGGCTTGCGCGCGACAGGTAAAGGTCCAAGTTTGGACATCCTGGACAATGATATGCGCGAGTACGTGAAATACATGTCAAAGATCCACAAAGATATTCTGGTTCATGTCTCCAGTTGACAGGAGCATGAAACCGGGGAGGAGGTGAGTAGGCCAAGTACACCTCAGATCATACCGGGCGACCACGTTTATGTTAAAGTATTTAGACGTAAATGGTATGGCGCGCGACGAGAAGGGCCATACAAAGTCGTCCGAGCCACCGAAAGGGCTTTACAGGTTGAAGGGTCACCTATGTGGTTTCATATTTCGCATTGCGTAAAATCTGTAGATATTGGCCAATAATGGGAATCTGAACCACTGGCCCTTGAGCAAGAAACAGGGGAGGCGCAACCCCTAAACGAAGGAGAAGATGCGGACGATTATGGGGAGCCAGACAGAGGGCAACACGATTGGCCACCGGTAGGGGATGAGGGATTCCTACAGGAGCCAGACAGAGGAGAAAATTATGAATTGGAACATAATGATTTCTCCTCTGTGGACTTGGATGGTGTACCAAAAGGACCGGAGGGAACCGTGGTTAGCACAAGCCCGGACGGAGATCCTCGGCCGCAACGAGTTATTAGAAAACCTCGAAGGTATACATAGGAAAAAGTGAGGAAAAGCTAATGATAAAAGGATCATAAACGGTCCAGGGAGAGAGCGTGTATATTTTTTTTGATTTTTTGATTTTGAGCTCTCTCCTTTCTTAGAAATGTTTAAATCTATTGTGATGCAATAATCTTTTCTTTCAGAGTTAGCCGCACAATATAGACATGTTTGGTTAAAAAACACATAAGTATAGCAGACTAAACAAAAAAGCTGATAACTGGTCCGATGTTCTTTTTGTATAAAGAAACGGACCTAGACGGATGTCAACTTCAAATAACTGATAATTGTGTCAACTGCAAATAACTGATAATTGTTAATTGTGTGAGTGAAATAACGAGGGTGTTGAGAGCATTGGTACTAACAAAAATTAACTCTGCTTTAGAGATTCTTTAAATAGGTGGTTTTTATGTGATTTTGCTAACAGTTAAAAGGTTAAGGTATTTGTACAATGTACGAACAGTTTGATTGAGAAAATACTAACAAGGATATTGGGGATATATAATCCCCAACCGGGGAACTGTAGTGGATTTTCCCAAGCTCAAATGTATAATGTACAGGTCTACCGTCCGCTACAGGTCGTTACTAAACATGGTAACAGTGCACCACACCACTTTAGTAATATCACATATGCAGAAATTGACTAGAAGTAGCCTAGCAAGCAGCAACCCCCCCCAAGACCGATACTAGCTGATGGGGCTGAGGTGAAGTAACAAAGGTGTTACAAAGGGTCAGATTAAACCGAATATATATATTTATTGCTTGATATCCCTTGTATAATATTTGTATATCGTTTGATATCCCTTGTATATTCTTTGTATATATACACGGAATATCCCTTTACCTAGGTACAAGCCAGACCATAATATTCGTTCTCCTATTGGACAGCGACCCCTAGGCGCCAACGGCCATACCCCCAATGGCAAGTTCAAAGCCACCGCCAAGACATGTCTTAACATGTCGAGGTTTGCGCAGTAATACGAGACAGAACTGAGGTTGGCACTAGATTATTCACCTTATGTATAAATACGTCGCAGGTGGATACAGCAGTAGTCTTACCTAAACCTAGTAACCCTTCACCACGAGTCAACGACCAAGTGAAGTAAGCAACCTTGCGTCTAAATAGAGCACTTATAACATGTGCGAATAGGATAGTAAAAGTGTCATAGTTTAGTGAAATATCGTCAAGTTCGACCTAGTTAAATGTGAAGTACCGTGCACAGGAGAATCTACACCGGCGAATGCAGAGCCTTTTCCGGCTGGATTATATTGCTTTGGTACTGTGGCTGCTGGAGCAGAGAACCGTCTACCCCACTGCTGTGTGGGATCTACCCGTGAGGAGCATCACTCGAGCCCGTCTCTAGGAAGAGGCTGGCTGGCTTTCATCCATGCTGTCGCGCATACTGGATTATAGCTGCTGCTTTTGTCTGCCGATCGAGGGGAGTATATGTACCGCCTCCCGTAGCTGGAGCTTATTTATTCCTCGTTGACCCAGACTTTGCATTCGAACATTCCTCTCCCCTGCTGGCTTACAACCGGAGGGAACCCCTTAGTATCTCCAGCTGACTACGAGTGTGCCTTATGTAATTCTTATGCTACAGGTGGTGTCAGTTATACCCATCTTATTATGCTCATGGACTTACGCTCTTGACCTACTTAAGTGTTCTTCGCCATATAAGCGCAATTCATAATTCTCAATATTGTAACCTATTGTTGCTGCTCTGATAATAAATACTTCTAAATATAACTTTCTTTGTTAAGCCGTATTCTTGTGTGGGTGTTCACCAGATATACCGTGTACTGTATGGCCAGTAATTAAAGTACATAACTAAGTAGTGGTTTAATAATACCATACTCTCAATACAGTCAGGGAATTGTACCCCTCAGTTACAATTGGTCCTTCGAGCCGGAGGGTATCAGTGTAATATCTAATATAATATTGATATTAAACATGGCCAGCGGTGAACACTCCCCAAGCAGCTCTCCCAAGCTAGAACGCCCGCAGCGCAGACGTCAGCCACCTCCCTATCTAGAGGCATACGCTGTCAGTCTAATACCTAGCTTTATAAAGACGTTAAATGCGGATCAAATAAATAAAGCGGATAGTCAAAGCATGTCAAAACCTACCGACCAGACGACCCTGCCAGCAGAGACCCCAGTGGGTTCTATCGAAACTGACCAAGCCCACGGGGGGGACCAGGGGGGACATGACATGACTATACCCCCAGACAACGTCAACGGGACGGTCCCCGGAGAGCTCCAGGATAAAGAAAGCGCTCCAGGGACAGAACCCGACCCACTACCAGAAGAGAAGCGCGCCCAGGAGACGGACCTCGAGGCGCAGATCTCCAACGAGCACTGCCAGAAGCCGATCACCTCCGTCAGTGTCTTCCCCCAGCGAAGCGGACAAGATGCTGGCGCAGGCATTCATCGCCACCCTGGCAGCCTCCACCAAACGCGATCGACTTCAAGCGCAACAACTGAGTGAGCGCGAACATTCTACCATGGAAAGAGAACGCCTCCAGGCTCAACAGACGAGCGAGCGCGAACACGCTGCAACCGAGCGAGAGCGCTTCCAGGCGCAACAAAGGAGTGAAGACGACCGCATAAAACTGGAGACCAGACGCCTTCAGACGGAAGAGAACATTGAAAGAGGCCGCGCCGATGCACAGCGCGCCGCCGCCAATGCACAGCGCGACGCCGCCTATGCCAGCGCCAATGCACAGCGCGACGCCGCCCATGCCAGCGCCAATGCACAGCGCGACGTCGCCAATGCCCAGCGCGAAGCAGTGCGCGACGCCGCCCATGCCCAGCGCGAGGCAGAGCGCGACCGGCTGCAGGCGCAGATGATGGAACAATTGATTGCCATGGCGACACCCCCTCTCTCCGCACGGAGCTCCCGGAGATCATCACGACAAGGGTCTAGGGCACATTCCCCTACCCGACCAAGCGACCCGGGACCCCGCCAACAGGCGGATCCTGTCTACGTCTCCGAACCCCCTCCCCGACCGGCCCATACGAGACCCAGCCACCGGGAAGAACCGGCCTACGTCGCCGAGAGACTGACTAGAAGACTCCAGGACCTAGCAGAGGAAGAGGAAGAGGAGGAATGTCAAGCCCACCAGCAGCAACGTACTCTGGACCAGGAGGCCCAGTACAGCCCCGACCAGCAGCAACGTACTCTGGACCAGGAGGCCCAGTACAGCCCCGACGTCAGCCCCGAGCCACTGCACTACAAACCCCGACCCAACTCACGGGTGAGTTTGACGTACAGTCAGCACCGAGGAACAGCACCTGGGTACCCGGCCCCTGGTACCCACCAAGTACCAACCCACGACAACACGTACGGGGAGACTCGCCCAGGAGGCCTCTTCCCCAACACTCACCGATGTGCCAGCCATCCATGGCATCGTACCTTGGCACACCGACGTTCCCAGACTTTACGCGCGAGGACAGAGCACAGTACACGGAATTACGGATGTGCTTGGAGACTATGATGTCCGACGTCCCCGATGAGTCGTACAAATATGCCATCCTCCTCAAGCATCTCAAGGTGCCCAGAGCGCATAATATAGCGCTGGCATATTCCAACTCAAGCACCCCATACTCCGCGGCTCTAGTGGCCCTCGACCAGCGTTATGGACGCATATGGGACTACGTGATACAAGAAATAAGGAATATTGATCGTCTCCCCCCAGCCAAAGACAATAGAGCATTGGATGACCTCTCTATCAAGGTACAATCCCTGGTAGGGATGCTGGGGTCCCAAAGGGAAAAGGGGATACATGAACTGTATGCTAACTCTAATGTAGAACGGATATTAGAGAAGCTCCCTCCAGCCCGCCAAGAGCGCTTTCGGCGGCAGAGAGACCACCGTGATCCCGACGGTCCCGAACCATCCCTCCTAGACCTGGCCGACTTCCTCGCGAGAGAAGTCAGCAGCCTACGACTGGATACGTTCGTGTGGAGTGGACCAAGCCCAAGAGATGGATCTCGGAGATCTGACGATAACCGCCGGTCGGTGACCGTTATGCACCAAGCCAAATCAGTACCGCAGCACAAGAACCACAACACCCCCTCGACGAAAGAGGAGTGGAAGATTGAATGCCAGTACTGTGAAGGGGAACATCGGCTGTATCAATGTGACACTTTCAAGAAGCTGACCACGGACGAGGTGAGTCAGTGGATCAAGGCCAACCGCCACTGCTTCCGCTGCGCGCGCAGCCATATGGCAGCTGAGTGCCGTTTGAAGAAGAAGTGCAGCAGGTGCGGCGGCGCCCACTTGGAGGTCCTGCATGACATCAACAGGCGTCCGCCAGGACAACAAAGTGGGCCCGTCACGGTAATGTACCAGGCCGAGGCGGTGGCACCAGTACCGAAGATCCACCAGACCGCCCCCTGGTGTCCCGACGGCCGCAGCAGACACGGGGGCCGACAGTGCCACCCGTACTACCCCGAGTCGGCGCCACCACCGCTTGAGTCACAACTCCCCCGCCAAAGAGGAAGGGGAGATCGTCTGTACCTACTGCGACGGCGGACACTGGCTGGCACAGTGCGCCGAATATAAGACACTGAACCCCGTCCAAGTTGACCAGTGGCGTGAGGCGGCCCAGGCGGGCGCCGCTTACCGCGCAGCACTGTGCGGAGCCCACCAGCAAAGATTAACCAAACAAGGCAACCGGCCAACAGGAGTGCTCCACATAGACCAGCATAGCGGGACCCCCCGAGTGCTCATCAAAGTGGTCAGAGTGCTCCTGAGCTACGAGGACAAGGTCCTGGACACTTACGCCGTCCTAGACGATGGGTCTGAAAAGACTCTCCTCCTCGCTTCCGCCGCAGCCCGGCTGGGTCTGCAGGGTGCCAAAGGAACAATGACAATCCGTACCATCAGAAGAGACCAGAAGACCATAAAGGGTGAAAATGTCTCCTTCAAGATAGCAGCGGTGGACCAGCCCGAGAAGCAGTATAGTATCACTAACGTCTTCACCAGCCACGACATAGGCCTGTCACAGTACACCTACCCCATCCCACAGCTGATGGCGAAGTACGTGCACCTACGTCAACTACCTATACCGCTCATCGACGGCGCCACACCGACCCTGCTCATAGGCTCCGACCACGCGGACCTCATTCTCCCAATTGAGGCGGCCCACATCGGACCTAAAGGATGCCCAGTCGCGGTTCAGACCCGACTGGGGTGGACGCTCCAGGGCCCCCTCTACGGACTTGACAGTCAACCCGCGTCTACACGCTGCCTGCCCACAAAGGTGAGCGACACAGGCCACTCTCTCGTACAGCCCGTTGAGAGGCTATTGACATTAGGCGAGAGGCCTGTGAGAGAACCGTGGGCACAGGAAGAGGGAGTTCCGAACTCCACCCCCCTCAGCTGCGCTCCAAGCGACGTAGCTGACCTCGAACCCAGCACCCCAAGCGACTCCTTGATGGGGCGGCCGGAACCGGCCCCTCCTCAGACGGGGTACAGACCAAACAAGAAGAACAGACGGAGGATGTGGAGGCACAGCCAAGCACAGATCAACCAGTCTCAGGCCCGCTGGCTTACAACCGGAGGGAACCCCTTAGTATCTCCAGCTGACTACGAGTGTGCCTTATGTAATTCTTATGCTACAGGTGGTGTCAGTTATACCCATCTTATTATGCTCATGGACTTACGCTCTTGACCTACTTAAGTGTTCTTCGCCATATAAGCGCAATTCATAATTCTCAATATTGTAACCTATTGTTGCTGCTCTGATAATAAATACTTCTAAATATAACTTTCTTTGTTAAGCCGTATTCTTGTGTGGGTGTTCACCAGATATACCGTGTACTGTATGGCCAGTAATTAAAGTACATAACTAAGTAGTGGTTTAATAATACCATACTCTCAATACAGTCAGAGAATTGTACCCCTCAGTTACAAAAGGGCAGGGACGTGCACAGGACTTTAGAGGGGCAGGGGCTCAAAGGCTGAAAAGGGCACTGGGCCTGTGCTATTTTTGGGGGCCCTTTTTGGGCGGGGATGGGCCTTTTTATGCTTTTTGGGGGGTTTTGGTGATCAAATATTGAATATTGAACTATAATAATCAGTGCAGGAGCTCACTTATCCTTGAAAGACACTTTTATCACTGACTTAAAAGGCCCATACATCTCCATAAATGTTCAGGGTGGAGGGAATAAGTGCTTACCCTACAGACCCCAAGTCTGTTAGGACAGCAGACTCGGTTGGCACTGCTCAAAACTTACCTTTTTACAATAGCTTTTAAATGAATTATTATCTTTATTTCATTGTCTTATTTTTCTTTATTTCTATACATTTTACTAAAATATTTTATTATAATTTGTATCATTGTTTATGTAGTTTTTTTAATCATTTTATTTGTTCTTTTTTAATGTCAACATATTTTTTTAATTATTCAAATGGACTCAAACATTTTCCGTTGTGACGTCACAGTATGATGTCATAATCAAACAATCTAGAACATTTGTGATGTCACAGTATGATGTCATAATCAAACACTCTAGAACATTTGTGATGTCACATTATGATGTCATAATCAAACATTCTAGAACATGTGTGATGTCACAGTATGATGTCATAATAGAACATTCTAGAACATTTGTGATGTCACAGTTTATGATGTCATAATCAAACATTCTAGAACATTTGTGATGTCACAGTATGATGTCATAATAGAACATTCTAGAACATTTGTGATGTCACAGTATGATGTCATAATAGCACATTCTAGAACATTTGTGTACAGTATATATTCAACAATTCGGAAGAAGCGGACGGAGAGGAACGACAGCGATGGGGATAGTGAGAGTAGGGGGGAGGAGAGGGGGGGAGAAGGGGGGAAGAGGAAGAAAGGGGGGGACGATAGCTCAAGTGGTCCGGGAGACGAGGGTGCAGGAAAAGATGTGGCAAAAGCGGAAGTGATCCATATAGTGGTCAGGCTTGAGGGGGAGAGGGATGAGAGGAAAGTAGGTAGGCTCGAGTGGCCCAAACTCATTGCCGAGCAATTAGGAGAGGTAAAGTACGTGAACGTTTTGTGGGATGGGAATCTGGCCGTAGGGTGTGGTAGTGAGGGGCAGGTGGAGGTGGCTAGGAAGATGCAGAGCATTGGGGGGGTGGGTATAAGTAAGGTGGCGAGAGTAGGGGAGAAGAGGGGGGGGGGATGTAAGGGGGTGATAGTTGGGGTACCGGTCGAGGTTACAGTAGAGCAGCTGGTGGAAGAGCTAAAGGAGGACAGGCGTAATGGCATAGTTAAGAGTGCAGCAAGGATGAAGAGGGGAGCGGAGAGGGCAGTGACGGGGACGGTAGTGATTACGTTTGAGGGTGGGGTTGTTCCTAGCGAGGTATTAGTAGGGCGTAGGATGTATAGGGTTAGGGAATTTGTTCATAATCCTCTTAGGTGCTATAGGTGCCAGGGGTTTGGCCATATAGCTACCACGTGTATGAAGGGGATATAAATATATATATATATTTTTTTTTTTGTTATCATTCCATTTGGACTGTGGGGGGTGCTTAATGTCTGAAGGAGTCGACTGAAGGCTTCTTGTCCTCTGCAAAAGCATGCAATTGGTCCACTGATGGATACATCTTGATATTTGTCTAGTCTAGTGTGTTCATTAGATGGGTGAAATCCTCTTTCAGTGCCTCTGTGCCTGTTTACTTAGGCAGTTGGCCTCTGGTATGTGTGCCATTAGCGTTAGCCACGCTTCTAAGAGGTTGGCAGTCGACTACGGCTCCTTTCGACCGATTAGTCGACTATTCGACAGGGGTCAGCCCTAATTACTACTCAGGACAGAATGTTGCTTACTGTTTACTCATCAGATATCTCTATACTCTGCGTCCCACAGAGCCCTCTTCACTCGCTGGAGCGACTCAGAGAAAGCAGTCTACACTATCCCTGGGGTGTCCCCGGGTATGATGCAGCTCATCATAGAGTACTCCTACACACGCTTTGTGCCGGTGACAGCAGAGAACGTGGAAGAGCTTCTGGTGGCTGCAGACCAGCTTCGCGTCACTGGCATAGTAGGAGCGTGCTCTGACTTCCTAGAAGGCCAGCTGTCTCTGGAAAACTGTGTCGGCATCTGGAGGTTCGTGGACATCTACTGCTGCCCTGACCTGAGGCGCAAGGCCCATCTCTTCATCGTGTGCCACTTTGAGGAGATGTTGCACGTCTCACAGGAGTTTGTGGAGCTGTCCCCGCAGCAACTGGTGGACATCATCGAGAGGGATGACCTGAACGTGAAGAGCGAGGAGACGGTGTTCGAGGCCGTCCTCCGTTGGATCGACCACTCCCGTGAGGAGCGTAAAACACACATCCCTTTGCTGCTGCCCAAGGTAACTAATTGTATTACAGATACACAAACATGGTTACAAGTGCCTGAGCCACATTTATTTTTAATTTTATTATTTTACTTTTTCTTGTTTGTCTGTCTCTTGTCAAGGTCATTATGATTCATGT
>NC_140167.1:122950719-122994260 GCF_963971535.1 Notolepis coatsorum
GGGGTTTCATTGGTAAATGTTTGATTACTACAAGCTGTCAGAAGCTAGCCCGGCATAGTTCTGACAGCTGTCACTTGTGCTACTGCGAAATAAATGACACACGGCTTTGTGTTGTCAACTGATAGAAATTGTGCGTTTCTCTATTTTGACGATTTCTACAATATAATATATATATATAAATAACTGTCTTTTACTAGGACCTTACTACTATGTACTATGTTACTATCCGTATACTACTACCTACCATGCTAATATGTCTATTATACTATGCACTCAGGGTGTAACACTCAAGTTCAACACTATTTGATGAACAATGCCACTGACCAGGGACGTGCACAGGACTTTAGAGGGGCAGGTGCTCAAGGGCTGAAAAGGGCACTACACTTGTGTGCATATATTAACCGAGCGCGCGTAGCGCGCAAGCTCGATTTTAAGGGCCCTTTTCGGGCAGGGGGCCCCCTTTTTATGCTTTTTGGGGGGTTTTGGTGATCAAATATTGAATATTGAACTATAATAATCAGTGCAGGAACTCACTTATCCTTGAAAGACACTTTTATCACTGACTTAAAAGGCCCATACATCTCCATAAATGTTCAGGGGGGAGGGAATAAGTGCTTACCCTACAGACCCCAAGAAGTGCTGTGCTGTATATTCTGTATTGTTTAATATAAATGCATTTTTTATTCCAATCCCGATTTGTATTTGAGATTCCCAAATCCCATCGGACTTGACTTCTTCGTGTCCCTCAATGAGAGTAATACCAGCATTCAACTGTATGCGCCACAGCGGTTTCTATCATCATCATCATCACCACCCACGCTATGCATAAAATATATAGGTCCGCGGAGAGGCACGCTGAGGAGGCCGTGCAAACTGCAATGGAATATGGGGCATCTCTCTCTTTACCTAATATTTTGATTCTATCCTGACATTTTTCAGTTGGAAGGGCAGTCTATATGCGTAACGGTAAAAAAATTAAAATAAAAAATTAAATAAAAAATATTTTCTTTTTCAAAAAGGGCACTTTTTTGATGAGGCTCAAAAAGGCAGGTGCTCAGGCACCCCTTGGCCTCTATGTGTGCACGTGCCTGCAAAAGGGGTTGTTTACTCTAGCAGTAAAACGCTCTAGTGTTACTTCCCTGCAGGCAGTATCGGGCTATGGACAGTCACCTAACATGGGGGGTTGTTTCAGCTTCAAAGGAACCAGCCGCTTCTATTTTGGCCTCAGGAGACAGCTGCGAAAAGCCAATTTGATTCAAAGGAACGAGCCGCTCCTATTTCTCATGAGGAGACAGCTATGAGCCAATCTGATAAGAATAACACTAAATTTGGTGAGAATGTTAGTAAAAACAGTTATTTAGATTTACAAAGTACCCCTAGCGTCAAAGGTATAGCAATTAATCTGTTTACAATACTAAACGGATTAAATTAAGGCTAAATTGGCCATTATTCAAGATATACGGTTTAAGATAAGTGGAACTGCCTAACAGAAAGGCTACATTAGAGGTTTAAGCAAAACAAACCTTACTTTTGATTGATAACTTGATAAATCTAATTTGCCAGATACATTTAAAACGTGAAAACTGAAGAATTCTCTAAGACCAAGATTCAGGCTATTCAAAGCCAACAAAGTATGCCCTTAGAAGGGAATATCCGGTGTAGGCGAGCTTCAAAATGGCCGCTACCCAGTCTCATCCAATCAGAAGCTCTTTCTCTTCTTAAAGACGTCCTCCCAGCTGACGTAAAATAGGGGAGGAGGGAACTCGTTAAAACGAGCAGTTGAGAGTGCAGTAGACGGAACGAACACAAACAACCCGACGCATGTTTTTCCCCTACTGGACGTGCAGACGACGAGTTGAGACGGACACCATCGAACCAACGAGGAGACGAGACGAGATAGATACTTTGCTAGTAGCGACTTAGTCTGGAACACAAGCTGCGGGCATAGTCGCATGTTTTGATTGTTTCATAGCATTCAAGCCGTTTGTTATTTCACTTTGCTTGTGAAATAAAAAGTGAACTTTAGCTAAATTCTCTGCCTCCTCATTTCACCCGCCGTCTCTCTGCTGTCGAACAAGGCCATTTCTTGGCCTTTTGAAAGTACAAAGGGAATTGGTACCGGACGAACACACAACGCAGGGTAGATTTAAGCTGGTTCTGTATATCAGAACAGAACCATAGACCCCTTGATACTTCAATTGCTTTGACAGCAGTTGCTGGGTTTCCTGCCCGTTGTGACAGGAAGATCAATTCTTCCCAGCCTCCGATAGTACAGCGTTCTCTGGAGAGCCTGGCGTTATCTTTCAGAAGATAAGTTAATGCTGGCACATTTGTACACTGAAGTTAATGCAATTCAAACTGCCCGCGGGAGGGGGAAGCGAAGGGTGAATTCCAGCGCATGCAGATGCGGTGCTCGTGATTAACAAGGAAATGTATTGCTGGCACTGCTGAAAACTGCTGCCGATCAGGGCCCCTGAAAGAACAGGGTTTTACTTGTAACCCAGCAGCGTAATCTAATCAGGCTCCTCTTTCCCATTATCTTATTCAATTTCAAGATTTCAGCCTCTCCCAGAAGAAAGAAAAGCGCTAACAAGGCGTGTGCTTGTGTGTTTGGCTAACTGAGTTAAGGCCCAGGGTTTTCAGTCCTTTTTCTCTCAAAAGATAGGACACATAGGGTTTGGATTAGGCCATGAGGTCAGCCAGTAGGGGACAGTAACAGACAGGGTACAAGTAAATGATG
Source organism: Notolepis coatsorum (assembly GCF_963971535.1). Classification (NCBI taxonomy): domain Eukaryota; kingdom Metazoa; phylum Chordata; class Actinopteri; order Aulopiformes; family Paralepididae; genus Notolepis; species Notolepis coatsorum. The sequence goes on from NC_140167.1 coordinate 122,953,460, forward strand.
GCTAAAGGATTGATGGTGTGATCTTGAACATAATTGGACAACAAAGCAGTTCAAGCTTTTGTTTCTGTTGAATATTTTTCTCCATGGTGAGGAACTTGAATTTGGTGCACACATCCATGGGGAGTCAAAGTAGGCCACAGCTCTCCAATAGGACAAATCTGAATGTTTTTAAAGAAAAGGCATGGCGATACTTCCATGTAGAATATTCCAAAACGTAACTATGGTAACATATCGGCAAGCATGGAAACAAGCGAATTTGAGCCAAAAAAACTGTCGCTTGGGGCTTCAATGCTTCATTTAACACTTTCTGCGCCAAACCCGAGTATAGTCGGGTTTCGCGGCCATGCGTTGAGCACCATACCCGAGAATACTCGGGTTTTGATCCTTTGATATTTTTCTTTTGATCCCCGTTCTAAACACTCAGACGGAGCTCCCTAGGTCTCCCTGGCATATCTGCCTACGTTGGAATTGCAATGACGATCGAATCTCACCAGGTGGCAGTATTGCCTACCGTTTGAACTCTGATAGTTTAGTTTAGACAGTGTGGGGGAGGATCTCTTGCAGAGCAATCGTTCCGACCTATAGTTTCCTGTATACACGAGTATACACATATAAACGAGTAATCGCGATCGCCGATGGGATCACTGGGATTATTCTTTTTGGAGTACCTTCTGGCTAAGGTAAGGTACATTCTATGTCTATTTTACCGAACCTGAAAAATGTCTGTACCGATCACAGTGACGTATTTTACCGGACCTAAACCGTGCTTTTTGTAACGATAAAAAAAAATATATATAGATGTGTATTTGACTATTTTTTGATCAGCAGAATAGTTAATTGCTGCTAGAGTGGTTTGTTTACCCTTGTTTTATGCTTGTTATTTTGTAAAATATAATACCTTTATTTATTTTGTATTTAAATATATAGATGTGTACCTTTTTAGTTAATTTGTAAAACATATTTTTTTAAATAAACATAACATTTATTTAAAGATATGTGTGTGACTGTGTATATATATATATGTTGTTCTAAATAAATAATAATAACTATTTGTATAGCACCTTTCATATAGGGGATTGCAGTTATAGTATCGTGTAGCTCCGCTCGGCGTCATACTGTAATACTCTTCCATATCAGTATTAGCACTGAATACATTTTCACATGCACCTTTACATACCTCATCTGCCTGGCCACACCCCCATCCGCTCCTCTACATAAGCAGGGGTGTGGCCATACTAACAGCTCCTTCCTTGTTTTCACGACGGCAAGTGTCTGTATACACCACTTTGAGACTAGTGAAATGTTGAAGAGGAGCTACGATGAAGGAGCTGCATTTGACATTATATCTTTATTTTCTCTCTCACTATTTTCGAGGAAATACAGCGATAATGTCTTCGCCACCTGGGTGTCTAGAAGATGATGATCATTCTGACCTCCACCGGCATTTTCGTATTAGGGGCTCACATCGCTGGCCTAATCCCCACCGGCATTCCCCCAGCTCTGCAGTTGGACAGGTATTACCTCCGCTCTGCAGTTGGACTTTCTTGAGAGGCGCTCGGCTGTGTGAGGGCTAGCTGCCTCTCCGGGTGGGTGATGGTTTTGATATGCGAGTGCCAGTTGTGTTGCTATGGGGGGAATGGCTACACGACTTACGAAAGCCGGCTCCAGGCTGGTACCCTTTTTTGCTGCCTATTAGCGGCGTGGAGAGGGTTCTGGTTTGACGCCCACGTTACATGAGCTCCTCATCGGGAGCTCTATTGCCTGGGACCGTATCTGAATCTGCGGTTCAATCCCCCGGATTTCTGGACAAACGGATACTCCCTGTCATCGTGCGGGCCCCACCTTTCAAGATGAAAGTTACCCGGCGCGAGGGAAGTGGGTTTGGTGTTTCGTTATAAGAATTCCTCCATGCTCAAGTCGGCTGCAGCCCATGAGGGAATTGTGCCGGCACCGCTGTGTCTGTTAATCACCGTTCTGAAGACTGTGTTGACTTCTTTTCCTCTTCTCTCTTCGGATGAGGAGAGGGACAGACAGCGGCTGTCTGAAGTGTTGGCCTATATTGTGTTCTCTCATTGTACAGTTTCGGTGATAGCTGCTTAGCTTGCGTCCTAGCTGGGTTGAGCTACCTGTTAGCCAGTTAGCTGTTAGCTACGATGCTAGCTGTTAGCTTATGCTACACCGTTGAACATTAGCCGTGAGAATAGCAGGCCATAGCACTCTGACTACGACATCATCTTTGACAGAGGATGTAGTCGGCCCTGCACCATGATCGGCTGTTGGAGGGGGGCGTCTCGCGGAGCCTCGCTCCGGCCTTAGCTTCTTTTGCCCCGCCAGCGGGGACCTTCGTCAACGTGGAGACCAGTGTTGCGGTCCTCTCAGCCTGCGTTCATTGGTGCAGGTAAGGGTCCATTGGACACTTCTCCCCTCTTCCTTCTTTCCCTTCTGAATGTTTTGTAATGTGTTGTGTGTGAATTGTCTTGATCGCTGGTATAGCTTTCTCTCTACCTAGAAAACGGCGTCGTTTGGCTGGGTTAAAAACCCTGCAAATCATATGCATAGTGGCATGTGATTGAGGGGTGAGTCCCTCTCTCAGCCTGTGATGACAATAAACAGGTGGCGTGTTTCACATATTAACAGGGCTGTACCTGTTAATACGAGTCGTATCAGGGGTAAGGTGGTGAGGGATGGTTTTTTCCCCTGGTTTTCCCCTTCTCTCGTTATGAAAAACGGCATTCCTCTTACGGTAGTGAGAGTGTACTTTTGCCTTTTTTGTTGTGATGGAGGGTTGTGTGTGTCGTTAAGATCCACAACTGGGTTAGGTGTTGGCCTACAGAAGTTACATGTGTAAGCTCTTGTACCAGGGCCCTTAACACTATGTGGACCGTCCACGTATATATACATGTTTCGATTCCACCCGTTGAGGACCAGAGCCACGAGTTAACTCGTGGCGAGTTGTTATTGTTTTATTCCATATTAATAACGATATTAACGTCTGCGATCGACTTGCAGGACCTACCCACATATTTGATTTTCGAAACATGCAATACCGGCCAGATCCGCTTAGGGGCGCCATCGCTCCACTGCAGTATCATTGAGGGCGATTGAAAAAAAAAATTTTTTACTGTCTGTGGGCGTTTCATATGAGCCTCGGTTCCAAACGAACACCCTCCATCTTTGATCCCGTTACCGAACACATATTTCAGCCTGGAATAATGGGATTTATGATTAGCCAATGGACATATCGATCTACCAGATTCCGATGACTAATGACGAAATGCTGCCGGCGATCACATGGCCTGACGGTAGGATACTATTCACCCAAATTACAGCTGGATTGGACATTGTTTTAAAACGTAACGTGATCGATCAGTGAAAATGGTATATTGAACGCACACTGTATTGCTAATCAATAATAGTAATCGGCGTTCCCCGCCGCCCCCATTTCATCCATAGATGCTCTGTAATAGTCTGGATGCTACGCAGTTTGTTTTATTTCATTCGTATATATACAGCAGAAATGGCGTTTGATATAACTATCTATGGGTTGGCGCGGGTCCCCACGGACATTTTAGCGTGTGGCACCTTCAGCTCCGGTCACGTTAGGAGGAGTTCATAACATCAACAAGCAGCACGAAAGCGGCAATAGTCCCGGTTGGAGTTAGTAAAACACAGTTGTATGTTAGCCTTCTTGGATGTTGAATAAACGCCTATCATTGTCTTTAAACACTCCGCCTCTCAGACTCCCATTTCCTCCTCTGCTAGCTAGTACTAGCTACGGTAACATTTCATTGACTCTATTGATTTTTTTTTGCTCATCCCGTGAGCCGTATAATACACACACACCCCGAACCGGGGAGGTCGTGCCGAACGGTACACAGTTCGCAGTGATGGGCAGTAGCTAGCTACAAGTAGCGACGCTACATAGCTTAACAAAAAATTTCAGTAGCGTGATGGTAGCGTCGCTACTTTTTAATCAAGTAGCGATCTCTGTAGCGCAGCTAGTTTTCGAATCAAGTAGTGACGTAGCGTCAGCAAAACGCTACACGCTACATATCCGGAGAAACAGACACAAAAAAAAAATTGTGTCTTCGGTCCTGAGAGTGTCGTGTTCTTCTGTCCTGCAGCTGGATGCTATTGGAGAAAACCCACTATGATTGGTTGGTTGGTTTAGATATGAGTATGACGACTCACGATTAGGCCAAAACATTACGGGTAGGCCAATCAGAGGCAGGATAGGGCGGGACATGCCACTCCAGCTCGGCAAACCAGGAAGTAAAAAAAATCTAAACACAGACCATGAATGAATGAATGAACCAGTCCGCGCAAAATAGCAGAAGGATTCGATGTTTCCAGGGCTGACTGCATTGATGAAGATGATGTCAATAACAACAATGCCTCTCCATGGCCCTATCTGGAAAAATGTATGAGTTTGACTGAAAAAACGCGTGTTTATTGTGTCAGCCAAAAACGAAGCTTCTCTCAACATCCCACACGGCCAGCACTAACTTGAGAACACATATATTCAGGTAAACTGATGAAAAGCTTTACATAAACATTGTCAACTGTTCCCAAACAGCACACAAGTCAGTGCACTTTTTGTCAACAGATTTAACTAACATGTTTCACTGTAGACAGAAAATGAACAATATTATGGGGGTGGAGAAAAGAAAAAACAAACTACCATAAATAGTACATACACTAAGAGGGAAAATATCACCTAGAGCAATGGTTCTCAACCTGTGGGTCAGGACCCCCAGGGGGGGTCCCCACATGATTTTGGGGCCATGGAATGTTTTGTGAGTTACATATTTAAATACATTTGGTCATTTAGCTGACACTTTCATTCAAAGCAACTTACAAATTGTGTACAACAAGTCAGCAGGAGTGGTACATATCTAGCAGCCAAGGATAAGTAGTATTGTTTGTCTAGCAGTGTCGAGCTTGAGTGTTATACTCTTGAGTACATACTGTACTGTAGTAGTATAGACATATTAGCATAGTTGGTGGTAGTATAGACATGGTAGCATAATAGTAAAATGCAGTAAGACAGTTATTATTAGTTAAAATTCAGATATTGAAGAAGTGTGTTTTTGGTTGATAAAGTGGGCAGGTTTCAGCTAGGAGAGGGTATCAGGCAGCCAGAAGATGCAGAGTTTAGGGATAAATAATACATAAAGATAGAATAGAAAAGAAAAAGACCATTACTGCATCAAAAGTAATCAACAAACTATACTATAAAAACTGGACCAAATGGTCTCTTTCTTTTCTTTTGTAGAGGCTGCACCCAGCTAAACTTGCCTTCCTGGATTTTGTACATAATACAAGTTAATGTTAAAAGGATGACACAAAAAGCCAGACAGAGGGCTTGTTTCAGTTTTATAATAAACAATCAAACTGAGCATTTATTTTGCCTGTCTATTTGTTTGGTGGAAACTTGATCATGAAGTAAAAAAAAAAAAAAAAGTGCCGATGTAGCTAGCTATTTTTGCCATGTTCTTGTAGTGTAGCTTGCTACATTTATCTGGGGATAGCTTCCATTGTAGTTGAGCTATATTTAATCGAGAGTAACTTGTAGTGTAGCTTGCTACATTTTCCAAGTAGCTTACCCATCACTGACGGTTCGGATGCGTACCGTCCCACACCTATTTATTACCAATAACCGCGTTAGCCTCATTAGCCTCATAGGCCGAACGACTGGTTGAGTATCATAATAATGCCCGATTGGGCTGTACTTTACGTGAAAAAGATCTTACCGTGGTCCGGGCTGATCCCCCGGAGCATTTCCCCGTTATCGCCATCTGGTAGATCGATATGTCCATTGGCTGATGATAAATCCCCTTATTGCATGGTGAAATCTGCGATGCAAAACGTAATCCAAGGTACAGGCTGCAGATCCAGAATCCAGCTACTGGAAACTAAAAAAAAAAGTCTAAAAAAAGATTGCTCCCTTCAGCCACAGTGCACACTGCATTATCGTGATAGCGCCCCTAAGAGGATCTGGCCGGTATTGCACGTTCTCGACTTCAAAGAATAGGGTAAATCTGCAGTGCCGCTCGGCGACCTTGAATAGGTTATTAAAATGGAATAAAAGCAATAACAACTTCCCACGGATATATCCGTGCTTCTGTCCACAACGGGTGGAATCGAAACATGGATACGTGTCCCGTCCCGAATGTGTTAAAGGGGCCCTCTCTTGGTCTGTGTTTTTCTTCCTTTAGGAAAAGGTGTAAAAATTCAGGTGGCAGGTTCGCACATGAGTCTATGTGAAGCTGTTAACGCTTCATGTAGCACGCAATGACTGGTGTCATGGCTCTGCTTTGTCATTGCATCGTATCAGGGGTGAGGGGTCATGAGGGGGTGAACTGATAAAACCTCCCTCCCCTTTTTATGATTGGTCAGGGGGTTGGGCCTCCTGTCCTTCGGGCTTCCTGTCACGTTGCTGGGTCAGCGCAGCACAGGGTAGGGAGGGGGGGGAGGGAGTTTCCTGGTCCCACGCCATATTGGGCGGTGGGCCACGGAATTCCCCCCGCCATAGAGTACGTCACTGGGCGCATTTCTATTGGTTGTGAGACTTTTGTGAGTTATTTTCAGGCTCCATATTGTGGACCTCTGTTACAGGGAGTTTCAGAGCCTCCTCCTCAGGGAGTTTCAGAGCCTCCTCGGTGAGTTTCAGAACCTCCCTCTCAGTGAGGGAGCCTCCTCAGAGTTTCAGAGCCTCCTCCTCAGATTGTCAAGATGAGTAGAACTTAAAAAGAAGTTCTGCTCTGTTGTATGTGTATTGAGCTTGGTAGGTGATGCAATGCAGTAGAGACGATTTGTTCTTCTGCTCTGCTCCCTACTAGTAGTGTGTATATTGGGCCAGAGCCTCCTCCTCAGGGAGTTTCAGAGCCTCCTCCTCAGGGAGTATCAGAGCCTCCCTCTCAGTGAGGGAGCCTCCTCAGAGTTTCAGAGCCTCCTCCTCAGAGAGTCCTAGTCCAATTGTTACATAGCTCAATGTTGCATATCCTTAGAACAGGCTGTCATCCCCACCTGCCTGAAGAAGTCCACTATTATCCCTGTACCCAAAAAATCCAAGCCTGCTTGCCTCAACGACTACCGCCCTGTAGCTCTCACCTCCATAGCCATGAAGTGCTTTGAGAAGCTAGTAAAGGGCTACATGTGCTCCTCCCTCCCCATCAACATGGACCCCCTGCAATTTGCATACCGCCCCAACAGGTCCACGGAGGACGCCATAGCCCATGTGCTGCACACAGCAGCATCACACCTGGACAAGAGGCAGGGGAACTATGTGAGAATGCTATTCATCGACTACAGCTCGGCATTCAATACCATAGTCCCCTCCATACTCATAGCCAAGCTCAGGGACCTGGGCTTGAACTATGACCTCTGCCAGTGGGTCTTGGACTTCCTGACTGGCAGACCCCAGATGGTGAGAGCAGGCAACTGCACCTCCTCATCCATCACCCTCAACATAGGGGCCCCCCAGGGCTGTGTTCTGAGTCCCCTCCTCTACTCCCTGTACACACACGACTGTGTGGCTCAGCGGAGTAGCAATACAATCATCAAATTTGCTGACGACACAGTGGTGGTGGGCCTGATCTCTGCCAACGACGAGAGGGCCTACCTGGAAGAGGTCAAGGTCCTGGCGGGATGGTGCCAGGAAAACAGCCTCTCCCTGAACGTCAGCAAAACAAAGGAGATGATTGTGGACTTCAGGAGGTCGGGGGTCAAGGACTACAGCCCCCTCAGCATCGACGGGGCACCGGTTGAGAGAGTCAACAGCTTTAAGTACCTCGGAGCCTACATATCCGAGGACTTGACATGGACCACACACATTGACAGTGTTGTGAAGAAGGCACGACAACGCCTCTACTTCCTCAAGTCAGTCAGAAGATCCTTAAGAACTTCTACTCATGTACAATAGAGAGCATCTTGACCGGCAACATCACCTCCTGGTTTGGGAATAGCACTGCACAAGACCGAAGCAGACTACAAAGAGTGACACGTTCAGCCGAACGCACAATTGGAGGGGGGCTCCCCACCCTCCAGAACATTTACAACAAGCGTTGCAAGGGCAAGGCTAAGAGAATCATTAAAGACTCCAGTCACCCGAACAACTGCCTCTTTGAACTGCTGCGGTCAGGCAAGCGATACCGGAGTCTCAAGGCGAGCACAGAAAGACTCAGAAGAAGCTTCTATCCCCAGGCCATCAGGCTGCTAAACGAACAATGAATGAACACTACACAACAACAACCACCAAACGCACATAGCACACACATCCACACGCACACACTCACTTTAAACAAACACACTGTAGCACCCACTCCACACACTTTATAGCACACACCCACTTTAAACAAACACACTGTAGCACCCACTCCCCACACTTTATATTTCTTGATGAAGGATTGCACTACAACTCGTACACCTTACTGTAAATTGTACCTAAATTGTACCTCATCCCATTTCTGCTTTGCACTAGATAGTACTGTACATTAGTACACTGCATAGTATTGTATATTATATGGTAACTCAGAACATTGTACATATGTCTATACCGAACACTGTGACCTCATTTTCTTCTTCTAAATTACATGCTATACTATGTTATTTGATACTATCTTGTCTAGCACAGTCTCTGGAGCGTAACAGTAAGAAGCATTTTGTATGAAAGTATTCTGTACTTCTGTATGACAACTATTAAAGAAACTTGAACTTGAAACATATGTCTTTTCAATTTATTGCTCACGTGGGAAGTCTCTCTGGGGGTTCCCCGTCCCCTCTTTTGTGGAGCAGGTTGACAGGGTGTTGTTTAGGGAGTTCCCTGACTCCTCGCCTGTAATGTTCGGTTGAGTCATGGGATTCCCCCCGCCATAGGGTACGTCACTCCCCGTCCCCTCTTTTATGGAGCAGGTTGACTGGGTGTTGTTTTCCCTCAGCCGTGTCGTATGGGACCCATGTCCGTATTTTTTTGTGTGAAAAAGGTGGCTTCTTGTCGTTCTCCCAGGCGGCTTGGAGGAATGGTATCTGGGTTCTTGTTAGAATGTCCATTGATATGTTTTGGGTCTCGACGTGTACATAGTGCTGGCCCTGGGTGCTTCTGATAGGAACCATGCATGGGCTTGCGCGCCTTGGTTGCTCATCATTGAAACTGCGTTTTTATGGGGCAACTGGGATGGAGTTTGTCTCTTCCGAGCGCCAGTGTACTAGGCTTGTCTCGACGAATTCTCGTTCATCTCTGGGGGATGTTAACAGAATAGATCAAAGCATTGGTAGAGGGGTCTCACACCCTTGGGGTGGGCCACCGGGCGCGGTGCTTTGTGTTCTGACCGTCTGGGTGGCGCCCTCTATAATGTTTTGGATCGACGCGCGTACCTACCCCCCTCCTGGGACTGGGGATGGCGGCGTGATTAGGGCATGGGACTGGTTCTGGTCGCGCCAAACCAGGTCAGTTAACCCGTTGTCCGCCGGGCCGCAGATCTGCTGTTCTGGTACCCTGAGGGACTTGTGCTTTTTCGGGGGGAAAATGCCGGGTCGGCCCGGGCGTTGCAGGGTTTGACGTTATGGAGATGGTCGTGGTTATGTTACTACGTGTTATCCCTCACTGTTGCTTGGTCCATGTTGTGTTGTACCTTGCGCTGTGCTGAAGGAGCCTGGTCCTTCAACATTCTTTTTCGCCCCTCTCTTCTCCTGCTTGGCGGGGCTGGGAGGGGGCTGTTGATGTGGTTCTTGTAGAACTCCTCTGGCATCCCTGTGTACGTCCCGGTCCGCCGGGCCCGGGTTCGAAATTGTTTTCTTCGACCTGTTGGCCTGGGTTAACCCCTTCTTGAAAACTGAAACACTAGTACTGCTGTATAGCCAGTGTATACCCGTAGTTGTGTTTTGGAGTTTTTTCTTGGGGGGTTATAGGAACAACCGCCTCATGTTAGTTCCCTGGTTTGTTGGTAGCGGAGTCAACTCTCGAGGTAGGCCGGGTTTGGCCCCGTCTACCTGTGAGTGTGCCCCCACACCTTTCATGACATCTGCCAATCATGTCAGCCTTCTCTGCTTCTGCCCCTCTAGAGAGTCAAGGGTTTTTTTGTGGAGGCTGCGACATTGTGCACAGCATACCAGCGTACGCCCCTTCCGCCGGGGTGCTGTTTTCAGCAGACCCCTTTGGCGCCTGTCCGCAGTGCTCCAGGCTCAGGTCGAGTGGCCTGTTGCCTGGATTGAGGGATCAACCTCTTTTTTGGGGGTTGTCTCCCCGGTGCGCTGCCTGGTCCCGCTGTGGGTGTAGCCTCTTGAGTGCTTCGGGGCGGCGTGCTGTAGGGGGGAAGGGCCTGCTCTTGGATGGGCCCTGTCCGAATACGCTGGCGATGTGGGGGGTGGTGTCACTAGTGACCGCCTGGTGGGGTCTCGATGCTGCAGCGTCGTAGGCCTCACCAGGCCCCCTTTTCCGGGGGGTCCAGTCCCTTCCTGGGGCTGGGTCCTCCTTCGCGCTCTGCTGCTACGGCCTTGCCACGGGGTTGGGTTTTTGCCCTTGACCCCGTGATATTAGGGGTTGTAACAGGGGTTTTGTTTCTTCCTGTTCGTTCCCTAGTGGCATGTGGGTTGCGCGTTTGTGTAGTCGTGGGTTCTTCTGTGGAAGGTAAGTCCCACGGTCTGCTCACCCTGTGCGTTTGAGTTGCTAAACTCCTCTTCACACAGTCAGATCCGATACCCTCCCGTCCTCCATTAGGGGGGTCCGGGGGCTCGGGTCCTCCCCGGGTCTGATGGTTGTGGGGGACCTCAGTGGGTACATTTGTCGAGCTCCCGCTCTGCTTAGCTCCTGTATTACAGTATGACGCAGAGCGGAGCTACACGATACTATAACGTACCGTTATGTCTATAACCATAGTTATATGAGTGTAGTGACGCTCTGCGTCGGACTCACTGAGGACCCTGTGGTCTTGCCTTTGTGGTGAAAGACTTGGGAAGGAGCTGTTAGTATGGCCACACCCCTGCTTATGTAGAGGAGCGGATGGGGGTGTGGCCAGGCAGATGAGGTGTGTAAAGGTGCATGTGAAAATGTATTACAGTATGACGCAGAGCGTCACTACACTCATATAACTATGGTTATAGACATAACCGTACATTCAAAGTGCTTTACATCAGTAAGATGTAAATAATAATAAATTAATAATAATACATAATTTATTTATTAATTATTAAGTTTGGATTCTTTTTTTTTACAACTGAGGTAGGTAGATACACTTTTTAGAGACTAAAGTACAGAAAAAAGGTACCGTTGGGTACCGGTATCGATTCACAGGTACCGGTACCGGTATCGGTTCAAATGTGAAAGGTACCCATCCCTACGCGTCATATCTCGCGATCTATGAAAAAATACTGGATTATTTTGGAAAGGGGCAATGTTTAGTGTGTAATAGCGCACAAACTACAGTATGTAGAAATTAACTGGTTAGACAGTGTTGGACTATGAACAATGCCTGTCCATAGCTATAATACAGAAGTCACGATGGGTCCGCAAAACATCGCTAAAATGGTCAATAACGCTGGCGCCATTGAGTAAAGATGGGAAAAGAGCGTGGCTGTTAAGGATTGTCTTGGCAATGGACCCAAGCGCAAACAGAGACGAGGGAGAGGTAGATGTGAATTGTCAAAAGTGAGCACTGCTCCTTTAATTTGAACACTTCGAGCCAGGGGTGAAGTGTAACAAAAGTCCTTCAAAGGCAGCAGTAAAACAAAACAAGGAATAGCTCAGTTTAAGACTGGCAGAGGGCAAAATACAAAACAAAGAATAATCTCATAAAGAGAGCAAGTCCAAAAATGTACAAAACAAAAATACACGTCACAAGAAGGTGCTGAAAATACAAAACAAAGAATAATCTCATAAAGAGAGAGCAAGTCCAAAAATGTACAAAACAAAAAGACACGTCACAAGACGGTGCAAAAACATTACCAGGTGAGAGAGCCAGGATACACAGGGAGACAAGACTAATCCGAAAACGGCAGGAACAGACCAAGGGGAACAAGGCAGGAAACGCAATGACACCACAGGGAGACAAGGGGTACACAGGCATAAATACACAGGCTGATTAACACAAGGGGGTAATTGGTAACAAGACATAGCTGAGAGGGATGGTAAAACTAACACACAGGGGTATAGGAAAACACAATACCAAACACACTGGGGAAATAAACAGGGAACAATACAAGGAACTAATAAATAACAATTAACAAGGGAACAAGAGACAATGTAGCAGGGGAAGGGCACAGAGAGACATATAGACATTAAACATAAACCAGTGCACCAGGAGGGGTAGTGACAACAAAGATCCAGGGGCTGGGAAAAGTCTGTGCAAAGGTGGGGGCTGTTGAGGAGTAGAGGAAAGTCTGTGCAAGGGTGGGGGCTGTTGAGGAGGATGGAAAGGGGAGAAAGGTCCAGGGATGGCCGGACCCTCACAGTACCCCCCCTTCCAGGGACGGCTCCCAGACGTCAAAAAGGACCGTCCGGGAACGGGCAAGACATGGGGCCGGGAGCCAGGGAAGGTGAACACAGATTCAGATTCAGATTCAGATTCAGATTCCTTTATTGAGCCATTTGTGTAAAACACATTGGTAATTGTTGCAGCAATACAGTGTATGCATTCTTTCTTTTTTCACAGTAAACAAACACCAACACAGACAAGAAACGAAAACAGTGCAGTGGGGGATTAATCAATAAATAAAATACATATATATATATATATATATATATATATATATATAAGTGAAGTGTGCAGAGATCCAGTACGGACTAGTGCAGTGTAGTCAATGTCATTGAGCCAGTGTCACTTGGGGGCAGAGGGGGGGGGGGGGGGGGTACCGAGGGGGGGGGGGGGGGGGGGGGGGGCTGAGGCATTGATCAGCCTGGCGGCTGAGGGGAAGAAGCTCAGTCTGTGTCGAGCTTTCACAGCCTTTGGGATCCTCAGCCTTCTCCCAGAGGGGAGCAGGGTGAAGAGGCTGTGACCGGGGTGGGATGGGTCGGCCATGATCTTTCTCGCCCTCTTCAGCGCCCTGGAGTCGTGCAGGGACCTGAGGGAGGCCAGGGGACAGCCGATCACCCTCTCCGCGGAGCGAATCACCCGCTGCAGCTTGGCAAGATCTTTTGCCGCTGCAGCAGGGAACCAGGAGATGATGGAGTGGGTGAGGATGGACTCAATGATGGCCGTGTAGAATTGGGCCATCATGGTCCTCGGCAGTTTATATTTCTTCAACTGCCGGAGGAAGAACATCCTCCCCTGGGCCTTCTTGAGCAGGCCCATGATGTTGAGCTCCCACTTCAAATCCCGGGAGATGGTCATGCCGAGGAATCGGCATGACTCCACGGAGGTCACCTGAGTGCCTCCCAGTATGATGTCCAGGATGACAGGGAGAGTCCGCGGGAAAGAGTCAGGACGGACAAGGCCGGGGCGAGTGACACTGGGGCAGGGGGGCGGCGACAGAAAACCAGGAGAGGCATAGGAGAAATGGGGCAGAGGAAAAGGGCCGGAGAGGGGGCTGGAGAAGGGAAAACGGGGCACGGGATCAGGACGACTGGAGACGGGGACAGAGGCCAGGAGAGGGGGGCTAGAGATGGGAACAGAGACACGGTAAGGGGGGCTCGAAACGGGGACAGAGGGCCGATGAGGGGGTCGAGGGGAACTGGAAGCAGGTACAGAGGGCTGATGAGGGGGTCGAGGGCAAAGGGGCGCGGGTGACAGGCCCGGAGCAGGACCCCGGACGGGGTTCCCTGCAGACGAAGACCACGGCGTAGAATACGGCGTATACCACGGCATAGACCACGGCGTAGACCAGGGCGTAGGACTGTACCAGACGAGGAGCCGGGACCAGACGAAGAGCCGGGACCAGTCGAGGAGCCGGGACCAGACGAGGAGCCGGGACCAGACGAGGAGCCGGGACCAGACGACGAGCCGGGACCAGACGACGAGCCGGGACCAGATGACGACCCGGAACCAGATGAGGAGCCGGGACCAGACGACCTCCCGGGGACAGGAGCAGGAGCACGACCCGGACTAGACGTCAGGGTCTCCCCGGGAACCGGAGGAGGAACAGGGGCAGCTAGAGCTGCTCTAGCAGTGGCTAAACTGGCAGTAGAGACTGGGTTAGCTACCTGGCTAGAACTAGCTGCAGGGCCTGTACAAGCTGCAGAGGGTGCACCAGCCGGCGGGGCTAAGGCGCTAGCAGTAGGAACTCTAGTGTGCGGAACCCTAGCAGACGGGACTGAAACGCTAGCAGCAAGAGCTCTAGCGGACAGGACTAAGAGGCTACCAGCAGGGGCTCTAGCGGACGAGACTGAGGTGCTAGCAACAGGGGCTCTAGCAGACAGGACCAAGGGGCTAGCAGCAGGGGCTCTAGCGGACGAGACTGAGGTGCTAGCAGCAGGGGCTCTAGCAGACGAGACTAAGAGGCTAGCAGCAGTGGCTCTAGCGGACGAGACTAATGGCGCTTTTCCACTGCATGGTACCTACTCTACTCTACTCGATATTTTCGGTTTTCCATTACCAAAGTACCTGGTACCAGGTACTTTTTCTGTACTTTTTGGGTACTTTTTTAGTCCCTGCTCTGTCTTGGTTCCAAGCGCGAGCCAAGCGGGTAGAACTGGTACTAGAAAAGTCACGTGAAACACTGCAGACCACTGATTGGTCAGAAGAGAGACGCGTCACTCGTTGGAGAGTCTGAACGAAAACAGAAAGCCGCCATCTTTAATGTCTCGCATAGGATTTCATTATGGTTGCAGCAGGCACAAGTTCAATAAACAAACGATACAGTCACTGTGTATTCTGCCTCATTTATTGATTAAACAAAACCGACATCAACACAATTTGCCACCGAGCGGAGAGTTTAGTCTCGCAAAAAGATTGCTGACTTGTTAAGGCTTAAGCTTGTTGTGCTAATGTTGTGCTAGCGTTTTAGCATGGCTATCGTACATAGCGTGATCAATATAACTTGCTATTGATTGTTTGTATGAGTAACGTTAATGCTAGTAGAATAGACACAACGTGAGGTAATCACCATCCATTTTAAACCGGTTATTACCTAATGCTAACGTTAGCAAATAGACGCGACTGGTAACGTTACAGCTTGTTAGCCTAATGCTAACGTTAACGTTAGCATAGACAGCCTAGCTAACATTACCGCTTGTAGAATAGACACAATGAGAGGTAACGTTAGCGTTAGCAGAATAGACACAACGAGAGTCTCGTTAATGTTGTTATTGATTGATTGATTGAAAACTGTGTTTTACTCTGGCTTGCGCCTACTAGCTCACGGACATAGCTATGCTGGAGCTCTCACAGAGCTATGGAGCTCTCAGCTGTACACCAGCAGCCCCGCCTCCCCACACGGAGACAAACTAAGTACTTTATTTTAGTACCTGCAGTGGAAAAGGAACAAAGTACCAGGTACCTAAAGCAAGTAGAGTAGAGTAGAGTAGAGTAGAGTAGAGTAGAGTAGAGTAGAGTAGAGTAGAGTAGAGTAGAGTAGAGTAGAGTAGAGTAGAGTAGAGTAGAGTATAGTAGAGTAGAGTAGGTACCATGCAGTGGAAAAGCGCCATAAGAGGCTAGCAGCAGGGGCTCTAGCGGACGAGACTGAGGTGCTAGCAGCAGGGGCTCTAGCGGACGAGACTAAGAGGCTAGCAGCAGTGGCTCTAGCGGACGAGACTAAGAGGCTAGCAGCAGGGGCTCTAGCGGACGAGACTGAGGTGCTAGCAGCAGGGGCTCTAGCAGACGAGACTAAAGTGTTAGTCGGAGTAACATGGATAACTGAAGGGGCAGTCCTAGCAGGATAGTTAACACTGGCTGGAGGGCCAGACCAAGGAACCGAGACCAGAGAAACTGGGGCCATAGGGAACGAGCTAGCTGACGGGGCAGTCCTAGCTGTTGAGGCCTGGTTAGCTGCAGAGGCTAAGCTAGCCTTCCTAGACTTTCTAGCTCTCCGTGACTTGTTAGCAGTAGGAGCTAACGGGGTAGCTGTCAAAGCTAAAAGGGCTAGGCTAACCACAGGGGCAGGGTTAGCTATCGGGCTTGTGCTAGCTGCCTGAGCAGTGAGAGCTGCGGGGCCTAAGCTAACTGCTACAGGGGCAGTGTTAGCTATCGGGCTTGTGCTAGCTGATGAAGCTACGCTAGCAGTAGAGGCCATTAAACATAAACCAGTGCACCAGGAGGGGTAGTGACAACAAAGATCCAGGGGCTGGGAAAAGTCTGTGCAAAGGTGGGGGCTGTTGAGGAGTAGAGGAAAGTCTGTGCAAGGGTGGGGGCTGTTGAGGAGGATGGAAAGGGGAGAAAGGTCCAGGGACGGCCGGACCCTCACAGTGGCGCTCAATGAGTTAAGCGCATTGATGAATTAGTCCATCATCAATATCATTGTCAAATTTTATACAGACACGTATAAAATGTCGGGGAGTTCGCGACCCTCTCTGCGCCACCCCCTATCTCCCTGTCTCCGGCTGTCCCTGAGCAACGACCGGAGTGTTGAATGTCCCGTGACTAAGACGAGGAGGACGTGACCCTCTTTGCGCCGCCCCTGTGCCTCAAATAGATCCGCTATCAACTCTATCTTTAATCTTTCAAAATGTTCAGTTGCTATCGCTATTAGCTCTATCTTTAATCTTTCAAAATGTACAGTTGCTATTGCATGCACTCATCTGTGTTTCACTACACACATGAGTGAATGCTTACTGTCCGTCTGCAACACTACTATCACCAACATCTAAGAAGGGAGATCCCCCCTTGAATGGCCCTTCTAAGGTTTCTCTCCTCCACACTGCCTGTGGAGCTTTTTTCCCTATTGTTAGGTTTTAGTGAGTTTTTCCTTACCTTCGCGTGGGGTATGTCTGGGAGTGCTTGCATTCTTTCATTTATTTGCATTCATCTAAAAATGTTTGGACCTTATGGTGTTCTTGTTCTGTTCTTGACTTATTGTTATGTTTTCTTCTTGACTTGTTTAAAGAAGACCTGTACGGCCCATGGGGACATTAACGTGTGTTGTCGGGCCCTATAAATAAATACATTTGATTTGATTTGATTTATATACTGTATATCACTAGCTCACATTAAATTGGAACTGTCACACAATGTCATTGAAATATAATGGTTTTCTAGCTCTCATATACTCGTGCGGTGGGCAACGCTCTGGGTGCTCGGCTCTGGGGTTATCTACCCTGAAGTATCTTTATTGTTGTGATGATGTCACGTTGATTTGTCCTACAACAACCTAGTACTCTCATGTCAAGAAACATGAACTATGAGCTAATTCATGCATTCATATCTAGCCGGTTAGACTACTGTAATGCACTTTTCACAGGTCTCCCTAAGAAAACCACAGAGAGGCTTTAGCTCATCCAAAACGATCGTCACTAGGACGACGCGGAAAAGGGGCGGAGAGTTGTCTTTAACTACAGGAGCTGGCGCAGAGAGAGGAGGAGCAGAAAAACGAGCGCATCCCCAGCGCTGCGCCAGAGGATCGCTGAGACCAGAGTTGCCGGGGGCAACCAGCATAACAAAGAACCAGCCTCGTGTTGCCAGGCCGACCTGAATCAACAAACCGGAGAACGCTACCACTACGACGGTTCAAGAACAGAGACGATAGGACGAGACGGCGCGAAGAGAATTGCAGAGCCAGACCTCTGTTAGACATAGAAAGTAATTCAAGTACTTGTTTAATTCATTTAATTTGTGTTTATTGGAATGAATAAACACAGCTGTTTTCTTCAAAACAACTCGTCTGTGCCTACTTCCTGCAAACGAACTAATTGAATGCAACAACGCAGAGAGAAGGGAAATGCCACTATACGAGCTAAGACAATGATCGGTCAGAGATACGTTATATTTATGTTAGTTGTCGCCGTGACCCGTGCTGAATTCGAACAAATTCGATTGATGACGACGAAGGCACTACTTCTCAAGGGACAGAGTCGCTCTCTCTCGTCGAGGTCTGCGACTGCTTCTTCAACAACGCATCAGCCAGGACAACGGATTTAACGGTGAGTTGAGAAGATGTGGCGTCTAAGTTGGTGTAGGACGAGCAGTCTCCGAATGGGGTTTGCTGTAAGTATTACCGTGCTAACCGGAAATGTGTTTGTGTCGGCAGACACCAGAAACCAATATTCACAACCTTGGTTCTGGTCTCGACCGCACGAATAATGTCTAAGGAGCACAGATTTGGGTTAGGGAATTAAGGTGCGTTCGGTTACAAAACTTAGTGTAGTGAAACGGGTAGACATGAATTTACAACGCTAGCAGTCCTGCGTGGAACAGGGCTAGTAGCGTTGTGGGTAGGGTAAAGGCCAATCAGACTGCTACCGATCAAGGTAAAAAAGAGATTGGTACATGACTGACTAAGATGGTATTTTATAAGTGTGAGGGGGCTAGTATGGAGACTCGGTCCACTCAACGGGAGCGTGCCCTCGCTCTGGAGTTCGCCCCGTTGGGTGGGAAGAGGTCCATACAGTATGATGGATTGCAAACCCTCTATTAAACAGTAGGATGCTAGTCAGTAAGGATGGTAAAGTAAGGCTATACTAGGTGGGATCGTGCGCCCGCTGGGTTAAAGGGAAAGCTTGGGAATCCAACAAAAGGATGGATTGCTTTAAATCGATGCGCGTGACATATTGATTTTTGTGAGACGTTGCGAAACTTCAAAAATGTACAATACATCGAAACAATTCGGTTCTGATTTGCGTATTTTTGTTCAAATCAGAGAAAAGAGGACTCGTAGATGAAGAATGACGTGGGATATCGGAGTTGGTAGAGGTATTGGGAGCACAATGTGGGTACAAATTCCGATTCAAGCCAGAGGGCGCCTGCGGTTTAACTGTCTTCGTGCAGACTCTCTGCAGAAATGGAGCAAATTCGTCTGAAAGGCTGGATCGTTGTTCCATGCCTGGTTAGTGTAGGGATAATAATAAGTACTTATTTAGCTGGTCAGCTTTATGGTTAGGACAAGTTTCAAGTTTCAAGTTTCTTTAATAGTTGTCATACAGAAGTACAGAATACTTTTATACAAAATGCTTCTTACTGTTACGCTCCAGAGACTGTGCAAGACAAGATAAGTATGAAATAAAATAACATAGTATAGCATGTAAATTAGAAGTAAAAAAAATGAGGTCACAGTGTTCAGTAAAGACATATGTACAATGTTCGATGCAGAGTAGACGTAACTGAGTTACCATATAATATACAATACTGTGTAGTGTACTAATATACAATACTATATAGTGCAAGGCAGAAATAGGATGAGGTGCAATTTAGGTACAATTTACAGTAGGTGTACGAGTTGTAGTGCAAATCCTTTATCAATAAATATAAAGTGTGTTTGTGTGATCTAAAGTGTGGAGAGTGGGTGCTGCAGTGTGTTGTTTGTTTAAGTGAGTGTGTGCGTGTGGGTGTGTGTGCTGTGTGCATTTGATGGTTGTTGCATAGTGTTTATTGTTCGTTTAGCAGCCTGATGGCCTGGGGATAGAAGCTTCTTCTGAGTCTTTCTGTGCTCGCCTTAAGACTCCGGTATCGCTTGCCTGACCGCAGCAGTTCAAAGAGGCAGTTGTTCGGGTGGCTCGAGTCCTTAATAATTCTCTTAGCCTTCCCCTTGCACCGCTTGTTGTAAATGTTCTGGAGGGTGGGAAGCCCCCCTCCAATTGTGCGTTCGGCTGAACGTGTCACTCTTTGTAGTCTGCTACGGTCTTGTGCAGTGCTATTCCCAAACCAGGAGGTGATGTTGCCAGTCAGGATGCTCTCTATTGTACATGAGTAGAAGTTCCTAAGGATCTTCTGACTGACTTGGAACTTCCTTAGGCGCCTGAGGAAGTAGAGGCGTTGTCGTGCCTTCTTCACAACACTGTCAATGTGTGTGGTCCATGTCAAATCCTCGGATATGTGGGCTCCGAGGTACTTGAAACTGTTCACTCTCTCAACCGGTGCCCCGTCGATGCTGAGGGGGCTGTAGTCCTTGACCCCCGACCTCCTGAAGTCCACAATCATCTCTTTTGTTTTGCTGACGTTCAGGGAGAGGCAGTTCTCCTGACACCACTGTGACAGGTTCTCTACCTCTTCCAGGTAGGCCCTTTCGTCGTTGGCAGAGATCAGGCCCACCACTACTGTGTCATCAGCAAATTTGATGATGGTGTTGTTGTTCCGCTGTGCTACGCAGTCATGTGTGTACAGGGAGTAGAGGAGGGGGCTCAGAACACAGCCCTGGGGGGCCCCTATGTTGAGCGTGATGGATGAGGAGGTGCAGTTGCCTGCTCTTACCACCTGGGGTCTGCCCGTCAGGAAGTCCAGTGGGAAGAATTGTATATTACGGGCGATGTTTAGATTAAAGTATGCACTTAAAAGTGGTAGCCCAACAGTGCTGATGTTGTGTTACTGCTCCAGAGTGCTGACCGCGGTGCTGAAAAGGTTGTTGCTAAATAGGATTAAGTGAGGAGAGTAAGCAAGCACTAAGGAAGACTGTTGCCGAATGGATGGAATGTATATAACTAGGACAATGTGTTTTGCTAAATATATATGATTAATGAATGAGTGTTAGTAATTATGAGTGAGTGCCAATGTGTGTAGTTTATTGTTGTACCGTTATGAAACTCTAGTGACCAAACGCCCGCGGCAAAACAATATAGGAGAGTGTCCGTTGGATAGAGTGTGTTCATTTTTCCAGGGCCGTTGGAACGCAGCTTAGCTACTGGGTTAGCTTCTAGTTAGCCGCGATGGCGTGAGGGTTTAAATGTGGACGTTGCGTCGTGGTATCAAGTATATTGAAGGAATCGTGAGTGAGTTGGAGCCACTAGGGAGCGACTTGTACGTTAGGATTGTTGATTTCTGTGGTATTAAGATCGTTGTTTAATGTAATAGAAATCAAAGGAATCGAACATTTTGAACTGGAAGTCGTCACTGCAGCGTCCGGTCGGGGAGGCTTTGGGGTGCGTTGGATTTAATATACTGTATATTTCGGCCAGGCGGAGACAACGGACGAGCGGGGTAATGTAAAAATGATTATGTATATGATCTGTAAACTAGCGCTTAATGAGATTAAACCGTGACGACCATTTAACATTTTTATCGTTTTTATCGTTTTTTCCTGTTTTGCATGATGGCGGATGAAGAACGAATGTATATACATAATCTGGTTATCAATCTATATCGGTTGTTAGCCCAGTATGATGGCAGTAGTGGGGAAACGGGACGGGTGAGTGTTTGTTTGTGACTTTACGAAATGTTTTAAACCAATAGTAAGCAGTGTATAGGGTGGTGGCATGTAGAGTGACTGCTCTACATGCACCTCCGAGGCCTTGGATCAGTTATTTACCGTTGTCTGTCCGTGGTCCTGTCAACTGATTAACAGCATTAACAGACTGTTAACAGATTAACAGTCAACGCGGTTTCATTGCTGGGTTAAGTACTTCTTTTCTATTCACATAATATGCTTACTTCATATATCTACTCCATTCACATATATGCTTACCACTTGTATCTATTGCTATGTCCGCCCACTACAATCACATGAGCTGTCTAACGCCTGTCCCGTCTCCCTGTCCCCCTATGACTTGCTGTCCTGGAGTGCTGACCGGAGTGTCGGACATCCCGTGATGAAGGCCGGGAGGTTGCGACCCCCTCTGCGTGCCCCCCTGTCTCCGGTGGTCTCGTAGTGGTGACCGGAGTGCCGGACGTCCCGCGATGATGTCGGGGAGTTCGCGACCCTCTCTGCACCGCCCCCTATCTCCCTGTCTCCGGCTGTCCCTGAGCAATGACCGGAGTGTTGAATGTCCCGTGACTAAGACGGGGAGGACGTGACCCTCTTTGCGCCGCCCCTGTGCCTCAAATAGATCCGCTATCAGCTCTATCTTTCAAAATGTTCAGTTGCTATCGCTATTTGCTTTATCTTTAATCTTTCAAAATGTTCAGGTGCTATTGCATGCACTCATCTGTGTTTCACTACACACATGAGTGCATGCCTACCAACTGTCCGTCTGCAACACTACTATCACCAACATCTAAGAAGGGAGATCCCCCCTTGAATGGCCCTTCTAAGGTTTCTCTCCTCCACACTGCCTGTGGAGCTTTTTTCCCTATTGTTAGGTTTTAGTGAGTTTTTCCTTACCTTCGCATGGGGTATGTCTGGGAGTGCTTGCATTCTTTAATTTTTAATTTAAATTTTTTGCATTCATCTAAAAATGTTTGGACCTTATGGTGTTCTTGTTCTGTTCTTGACTTATTGTTATGTTTTCTTCTTGACTTGTTTAAAGAAGACCTGTACGGCCCATGTGGACATTAACGTGTGTTGTCGGGCCTTATAAATAAATTTGATTTGATTTTGATTTGATTTGGTGGTTGTGTTTTAGAACGTGTAGACGGTATGTGTCGGTCTGCGCATGCGCGCCACGGTGCCGTTGGTACAAGGGAGGTGGATTATGGGAAATAGAGTTGAGCTTTTTGTTAGGACAGTGAACGGGGAAGTTTGACAGGGGGCGGCGTTGATCAGGATGGGAGAAGTGGACAGCGACATAGTCTGCTGTGAAGGAAGGCTGTGTCCCCCCCCCCTGTTATCCCTCCCTCCCTCCCTGTTATCCCTCCCTCCCTCCCTGCGTGTCTTTCCCCCCCCCCTTTTTCCTCCCTCCCTCCCTCTCTCCCTCCGTTCCTCCCTCTCTCCCTGCATGTCTTCCTCCCTACCTCCTTTCTTGTTTACATCAAAACTTTCCTGTGGTATCTGCCTCTGCTGAGTTTTCAGGTTTTCAATGGACTTTATTCAAATTGGAGTGCCTCTACAGTAAGGCTTAGGGTATAGTGTTAACTTTTAGGAACTCCATGCAGAAACCGTTAGTCATATCAAAGTAGTGTTTAATATAAGTTAAGGTTGTGTTTGTAAACTGGACCAGGTGATACTGTAAGGTCTGCTAGATAATTCTGAATTCTGATTGCATAGGATTGAGATAGTATTATTATTCGTTTGGGAGCCCCCCCCCTCCCTCTGTCTCTCTCTCTCTCTTTCTCCCTCCCTCCCTCTCTCTCTCCCCTCCTCCCTCTCTCTCTCCCTTCCTCCCTCTCTCTCACTCTCTTTCCCTCCCTCTCTCCCTGCCTGCCCCTCCCTCCCCTCCTTCCCTGTTTCCATCAACACTGCCCTTCGAATGATTCAGGTTGTGGACTGCATAGTTGGGTTTAGGATATTTTTTTTCCATTCAGAAGCCCCCGCATCTCCCTGACTAGCCCTGGGGTAATAATCAGCTTTGGGTATTGGATGTTTATTTCAACTGGGTGTACGAAGTCCAGTCGGGTTTGTTATGAGGGGAATGTTTTTACGTTAGTGAGGGTTGTTTGGGACAGTTGATGAGTGGGCATGGGGTATATTTTTTTCATTTAGACAAGGTACCAGCCCCCTACTCCCCCCCTCCTGTTATGGTTTGCATGTGTCACTGAGGTGGCAGGGGTATGGCTATGGGAAGAAATACACTTCTCATTTTCAGCTTGAGTTTGTACATTGGTATTGTGGGATTAGAAGTGTGTTAGTGGGGGTTGGGGGAGTACTTGGAAACAGGGTTGGCTTTACGCCATGTTGTGTGTGTTGTTAGTTGGGTAGAAGTGTTGTTGTTATGAATGTGAGAGTGGGTACCGTGTGGGCACTGGCCTGTCTGGGTACGAGTATGGTGGGACGGTATTTGTGATATTCCTTATAAAGGGAGCCAAGGGTTTTTCTTTTCAGGTTCGAAACTGAGGGAAGATGCTGTAGGCTGAGAAATGGCAGGCCTTTGAGAAGTCGAGGGTCTGTAGGGATATTACTGAAAAATGGTGCTGGCGTCTATGGTTTATGACATGGGCGGCTGGGCACTATATTACGATCGAGGATTTAGTGGTATAAGCCGCTAAAAGTTGATTTTTTCCTCGGTAGAAGTTGGAAGAAGAAGTCAACACCAAAAATTGGTGTTGGAGGGGGAGAAGTGTTTATTAATTATGTAAATGATGTTGTATGAGGTACAACATTTCCTCACATAAGATAAGATAAGATAAGAAAGGAATATCTTATCTTATCTTATCTTATGTGAGGAAATGTTAAGATGTAAATGTTGATTGTAATGTAGGGAGAAGTAAATTTTTGATTTCCCATAGTAGGTTTTGAAAAGCAAACAAAAAGCAAGAAGGAAAGGTTAACATTACATTTACACATAGTCATTACGCTGATTCAGATTCAGATTCAGATTCAGATTACTTTATTCGCCATTTCATACATGTACAAAAAGGAACGTGTTTTGGCATTACAGTGCATACTTTTTTTCACAATTAAGAACAATACAACAGTAAATAAATAATTTTAAGTAAAGTGCAAGACAGGACATAACAGTGAGACAACAATAAGACTGTGAAAGTGCTGTGGTTGGGGACATGGATTGCATACTTTTTTTCACAATTAAGAACAATACAACAGTAAATAAATAATTTTAAGTAAAGTGCAAGACAGGACATAACAGTGAGACAACAATAAGACTGTGAAAGTGCTGTGGTTGGGGACATGGATACAGTGCAACACAAAGTTCAAGTCCAGAAGTCCAGCCCTAGCAGCTCGCCATAGAGGGGGGGGGGAAGCAGGGGGACACCTGACTTGTTTACCAGGCGAGCTGCTGAGGGGAAGAAACTCAGTCTCTGGCGGGACTTTAGTGTCTTGGGCAGCCGTAGCCGCCTGCCGTGGGGGAGGATGTTGTCATTCAAAGTATTTTATGGGATCAAAATGACAAATTCATCAAGGCAAAAAGAAATTTGAACAGATAAATGACCATATCCACCAGAAAGGTTTAGATATTGATAGGCTGTTGTGGAACTAATTCTCATTTTGCTAAGGAGGACCATCAGCGGACCAGAACGGATGGGAGAGGTTGATGCAAATTTGTATTCCCCAGAGATTCGTGTGAGAGGATACACGACAAGTGGTTGGAACATCACCAAATTGCACCAAATCTCTCTAAGTGTTATTAGTATAGAGACGCCCGACATTGCCATGAGTAAAATATTGATGGAATGAAAAGGGAAATACCACTGATGTTAAGTGCATGTTTTTTTCTTTCTTTCTCGACAGGTGCTCTGCGAGGACAGACGAGGCTCTGACAATTTCAATACCAACTGGGGATTAACGGCTATTGAAAGCCTTGGGGGTAAAAGTATGAATGATAAAGAAAATTATCAATCCCTGTCTGCACCGGTAAAAATCTGAGTGTGAGTGATTTTAACTCAAGTTGGTAAAAATAGTTTTAAACACAGAGAAACTTGTTTTTTCAAACGGTAATATTGCAGGAGTGGTTGAAAGTGGTGAGAAAGTCGAATACACAGCAGGTTCACCTTGGTGAAACGTTGATAGGAGCAACTAAAGGCTTAGATGCAATAACAATAGCAAAGGTTGACAATCTGTCTATTTCAATAACTGGAAAAGTCACAATAGAAGTGAAAAAGAAATGGCCAAAGATATTCAGGCCTTTACAAAACCTTGTATTAAAGTATAAAAAAAGAGGTCGCTATAGACTGCATAACCAAAACAAAAAACAGAATAAGAAAGCACGAAGGGCGATGGGAAAAAATAATGCAGATAGTGGGAGAGAGCCGACAACCTTTGCAGACACTCCCGAAATAGGAGTGATACCTGAAATTAACCTGATTGATTTGGATGTGATGGACTTCCCTCAGGTGACCAGTATGACAGAGGGACTTGAAATAATGACTTTGATTCCAATACAGGGGGTCATTGAGGAGAGACAACCAGAGACAACTGTTTTACTCCAACCAGTGTCCGTCGAGCAAGAGCCGATCCACGCTGGATTAACCATTTCAGGTGACTGCAAATTGACCAAAGGAGAAAGAAAAAGACGGAGGAGAACTGCATTGTTACAGCAGTTCCAGGAGGCCCACCCTGGCCTTATGGCTGGAACAGAGGCTGGACAGGGGTTGGGGACACAGATGGAGTGGCCAAAACATGGGACCGACAACAGGTATGGGAAAATACATGAACAGTTTTCTCTGCCCGCAAGTTCCCCTTGTCCAGACTTCCCCCGACACCGGAGCCAGAATGAGAGGCGTGGCCCAGTGACCAGGAGCCAGCCAGCCAGCACCAGGGTGGGGGAAGAGAGGCTAACGTGCCTCTCTCCAGAAAGACAGAAAGCCTTCACAGAAGCGTTCGAAAGACAGTCCGTAGGGAACTGGTGGAGAGGCAGCTGGCTGTTGACCAAGTCGCACACGAGAGGGAAATGCTAGAGCGAGAACTGGCGGAACAGACTGAGATCATGAGTGATGTAATTTTGGAAGTTATGTTCCGTGCTGCAGAACAAGGACTCAGTGAACAAGAGATGTCACTTGCTCCGTTACCTGAATGGGGAGCTGAGCAGTGAGGGCATGGTGATGGAGACCGCAGGAGGGGTGAGTTTCCAGGCCCCTCCCAACAACAGGCCCGAGGATGGCGGCTGAAAAGAACAGGTATGTGCATCTCTCCTCCATACAGCAGGACCTGCCCGGAGAGGACCGGAGAGGTGTGAGCCTGTCGGGGACTGTGGGATACCAGCCGAAAGAATGCTGTCGTTGTGGTGAATTGGGACACATGGCCAGATCATGTGGGAAAGGGTGGCGAGCCCAAAGAGAGACCATCAGAGGAGAAGGCCGTGGAGGTAATGGCAGAGAGCAAGGACAGAACCTGGGCCCGACAGACCTGCTAAGGATGGTAACAGGGCCATCCGAACACAGGCAGGTGGCCCCTGGGGCTTGTGGTTTTGTCCCACCAAGAAAGGGTCATGGACAGACATGCTGGGACTGTGGGATGTTTGGGCATAATCAAAGGGAGTGTGTAAAGAGGTTGTGTCTGCAAAGGCCATAGGCTGAAAAGAACGATGGGGAAAATGTACAGGAGACGCTATGACACCAAAAAAAAAATAAAAAATACAGGATATATATTAAAACATGCGACTGAATAGAAAAAAAATTAAAAATTTATATAGGTAAATTGGATGGTTAGATTATGTGTGCAAGTTACTAAAACGGCTTGGAAGACTAACAGTGGTAAGTTGGGGTTGTGAGGGGATAGAGTAACTGGCAAATGCATGACTAATCGTATTAACAAAAATGGTGGTTTTAAACAGGAACAATTTAACATTTTAATATTAGACAGAGTAGTAAAAAAAGGACTACTTCAGTAGTGATTAGTAGTGATTATACAAGAAGACTTTAAAAAAGAAATAATAATAAAAAAAAAATGATGGCAGAGTTTTATTTCTTTTTATTTTCTTTCCTAGTTTTCACAGGGGTATTTATGCCTCTGGATGGTAGTTTGATTCTGTTTGATGGGTGTGTTGCATGATATTGACACTCACATTTTCTTTAATTTTTTTGGCGTTTTTCTTTGTTTTCGTTTCTTTTCTCTATTTTTTTCTTAGGAACTGACGGGTTGAGGGGGTACCCTCGCCGGTCAGGGTAGCAGGTTGGTGGTGACACAGCAGGACTGGTAGGAATGTCTATGAGATGGGCTGGAAACGTGGAGAGTGGACTAGAGCTGGTTCATGATTTTGTTTTCCGCTCATTGAGAGTCCAGATGTAGAATCTGGGAGGTTGTGTCACGTTTTGGTGTGTGGTAAGAGTTGGGGAAACGAGGTTCTCTGTACATAGGTAAGCTCTGTAGATTTTGGTCGCCATTGGCCAAATAGTTTTCGTGTAAGGTGTGGCCGTGTGCAATTGATAATTGGCTTATGGGGGACTCTGTGATGGCTTGTTGGTGGCTGGCAGAGTGTGTGGAAGATGTGTGTTTAAGGGGACTGTGGTTTGTTACCATGCATGTAGGGTCTGTTGGTGAATAGTACCCGTCAGAGCTGGCTGTCCGGACCGAGGAACTGTCTGGAAATAAGGTATGAGTGTGTAATAATGGTTATTCCACTCTCAAGGGTGGAGTAGTGTTGTGTTGAACTTGAGACATTTGATCTAGTAATATAGTACAGCACAAACATAAATGAGAGAAAGGTGATTTAATTGAATAATAACCTAAGAAGCCATGATAAATAAATAAATAAATAAATAATAATAATAATAATAATAATAATAATAATAATAATAATAATAATAATAATAATAATAATAATAATAATAATAATAATAATAATAATAATAATAATAATAATAATAATAATAATAATAATAATAATAATAATAATAATAATAATAATAATAATAATAATAATAATAATAATAATAATAATAATAATAATAATAATAAATAAATAAATTGGGGAAAATGTATTGTCAATGCAGAACAGTAGAAGAATGTATCTGAGGGGGAAACATGTGATCTTCCATTCAATTGTGTGTTGTAATAACAAATCCAAAAAGCAATAAAAGGACAGAGGGAAAAATCATTTCCTTCTGTGGATATCGGGGCAGTACCAAGGCTGCGCACAACCGAGGAACAAGCGCTTAGCGCACACGCAAAGGAGGAGCAACGGACAAAACAAGTTAGCAGTAAAAACCTCAGAAGGTTTGAAAAGGGATAACTGACAGGGTTGGAGCTAAGGAAAACAGACCAGCAGTGGTCCTTGCGAGGGAGAAAATTGTATATATTTTCTGGTTAAGTCTCCCTCGTTTTTTAGAATGTTAATCTTTTGTTGGTGTGATGTATTAATCTTTTCTTGCAGAGTACATTGCATAAACTAGACATTTAAGCTAATTACATGGATAAAATAGTCTTAAACAAAAAAGCTGATAAATTTGGAAGCCAATTCTTGTCTGATTACCTTCCAATAGTCTGAAGACATATTAATAATTGATAAATGTGTGTGACTGGAGAAGTCTAACGAGGGTGGGGGGAAAGAGTGAATGATGATTTTACAACTGTACAGAAGGAAATGGATTTTGTAGTTCGATTTGTGTATTTTTTTTATTTTTTAAGAAATATTAGCAAGGTTATGGTATATATAATGTTAAAGACATGTTTGATTTAGAAAATACTGGTGATATATGTGGGTTTAAAACCCACAAGGGTGGATTGTCATGAATTATCAAAATAAACATGTCTAATCCCAAGGAATGTACAATTCTACAGGACGAATGCTGTGGTAAGTGGTTGTCTGTAACTCTGGCACAAAGCCTAAAGATAGCGTTGTAAAAACCTTCCCCCCAAGCACACATTCTAAAGGGAACGGTCACCAGAGTCACTTATTATCTTTAAAACAGAGAGAGACTGGGGGGCGGTTAGGTGGCCGAGCGGAGATTGCGTTCGTCACCAGCCCCGGAGCTGAGCTGGATTTGCCTGTTCGAATCCAGCTCACAGCTCCGGGGTTGTCACCAGCTTGGCTGGCCGTCTGCACTGATACAATTGGCTGTATCAGAGGGTGGGAGAAGCTGGCGGGGTGGGTCCGGGTCGTTGTAAACAGCGACTCCTACAGTTCGGTCGGGGCGCCTGCTAAGCGCGGATTGGACGTGAGGGGGATAGTGTGGTCCTCCCACACGCTACGCCCTCTCAATGAGAATCCGCGCTGCCGGGTGAAAAGAAGCGGTGATTGGCTGGACGTGTGTCGGAAGAAGCACGTGGTAGCCTCCACTCTCCCAGATGATCTGACTGTGGGGGGTAAGTGCGCAGCGACCAGGAAGGGACTGGGAATTGGCATACGACTAACATTGGGATGGGAGAAAATCGGAGGAAAAATGGAGGGGGAAAAAGACCAAAAGAAAAAAAAAAAACAGAGAGACTGGGGGCCTTGAGGCCAGTACGTAACAGTGGAACAGATGGTCTTGTTGACCAAGAGAGAAACGGATGAATAGATTGTCACCTAAATGTAGTTTAGGGTGATTGACAAACCCAGCTGCAAAATAGGAAAAGGGCTGACTAGCAGCCGCACCTTTTTAGGCTGGGGGGAGATAAGCCAACTGCTATCTACTTCAAACGAAATGGCTTCCTGTAAGCTCCTGAGGGCCCTAAGATAGTTGACATGACTCCTCCTGGGTCAACAGAACCCTGTGTAAGGAATTTGAGAACTGGGTTAAATCCAATCTAATAGTTATAAATAAAATACAGGCAAATATAGTAAATAGATAGATAAGAAGGTACAAGTAAGTTTAAGACTATAAAGATACGGATTGATCCTTTAAAAGTTGAGTTACGCTATAAAACATTATGAACCAAAGATTAGAAGTCAGATCAAGATGCTTAGTGTTTTAAAAGGTTAAAACCTAAGCCAAAGATTACTTTAAAATATAGAAATACAACCAGCATGGTTAGAGATCCAAAATAGGTTTAATTAGATAGTCAAATGGGGACAAAACTCAAGAAAATACTTTTAGTAACTGTCTAGTCAAAAATAAAGAATAATCTCTAAAGTTTAAAGACAATAAACGCATGGCAAAGTACTTTTAGCTGTTAAACTAGGAAAACGACTCATGCTCTATGTCGGTTTAGGAGAGAGGGCCATTCAAACCAGAGGCTTTCCATATAAGGAGAAGAAATGATCAAAATAGTCCGTATATAAATATTACCATGCCCCTTTAAGATCCAAAATGGCCGATATCAAGCTTAGCCAATAGAAAGAAGTGACGCCCCTAGCGATCGTCACTAGGACGATGCGGAAAAGGGGCGGAGAGTTGTCTTTAACTACAGGAGCTGGCGCAGAGAGAGGAGGAGCAGGAAAACAAGTGCATCCCCAGCGCTGCGCCAGAGGATCGCTGAGACCAGAGTTGCCGGGGGCAACCAGCATAACAAAGAACCAGCCTTGTGTTGCCAGGCCGACCTGAATCAACAAACCGGAGAACGCTACCACTACGACGGTTCGAGAACAGAGACGATAGGACGAGACGGTGCGAAGAGAATTGCAGAGCCAAACCTCTGTTAGACAGAAAGTAATTTAAGTACCTGTTTAATTCATTTAGTTTGTGTTTATTGGAATGAATAAACACAGCTGTTTTCTTCAAAACATCTCGTCCGTGCCTACTTCCTGCAAACGAACTAATTGAATGCAACAACGCAGAGAGAAGGGAAATTCCACTATACGAGCTAAGACAATGATCGGTCAGAGATACGTTATATACGTTATGATATTTACGTTAAAAACCTACTGTAGTCCTCAGTATATTTTTACTGTATTTATTTACTGTATATTTTATTCCATTTTTATTCCATTTTTATTCTACTCTTATCATAGGCAATTTGATTTGTTTTGTTATTTTTATTCGTGACCTGTTCTGTTTAAATGTTGAGCAATTTGCAGTGTCAAATTTCCCTCTGGATAATAAAAGTATTTCTATTCTATTCTATTATGCACTGTAATTTAGAACTGCAACCACCATTTCCGCTGCACTTCTCTGTTGTTCTATAAAGCAAATTAGAACTGAACTTTGTAAAGAAACTCAAAGTTAAGAGCGATGCACTGCTCTGTTGTTCTATAAGCTAATTTAGAACTGAACTTTGTAAAGTATTAAGAGTGATGCACTGCGGGCGGTCAGGTGGCGTAACGGAGATTGCGTTCGTCACCAAACCCCGGAGCGGCTAGATTCGCCTGTTCGAATCCAGCTCACAGCTCCGGGGTTGTCACCAGCTTGGCTGGCCATTCACACTAATACAATTGGCAGTATTAGAGGGAGGGAGAAGCTGGCGGGGTGGGTCCGGGTCGTTGTAAACAGCGACTCCTACAGTTCGGTCGGGGCGCCTGCTAAGCACGGATAGGACTTGAGTGGGATAGTGTGATCCTTCCACACGCTACGCCCTCTCAATGAGAATCCGCGCTGCCAGGTGAAAAGAAGCGGTTGATTGGCTGGACGTGTGTCGGAGGAAGCACGTGATAGCCTCCACTCTCCCAGACCGACTGTGGGGGGTAAGTGCGCAGCGACCAGGAAGGGGATTTGGAATTGGCATAACGACTAACATTGGGATGGGAGAAAAGCGGAGGAAAATTGAGAAAAAAAAAGAAAAAAAAATAGTGATGCACTGCTCTGTTGTTATCTAAAGTGTTATGAGCGATGCACTGCTCTGTTGTAAATGTTATTGTATATTTTATTGAACTATTTTATCGCACTACAGTACTGCATCATTTTACTGTCTTCTATTTAAAATGCAGAAAATGCAAAGTCATTTGTGATTGCATCACCTGTGTGGCTCATGGCTCAAGGGAACAGCTGACCTGCCAATGACCTCATCGACTTAACCCTTAACCCTCTGTGTTGCAGTACTGAATTGCTTGACAGCGCCCTCTGTCTTGCGGGTTGTGTCATTGTACTCAGTAGGGATATCCTCTTTCATTGGTCGATGTTGACCACCTTTCATTGGTCGATGTTGACCACTCCCCCTATCCTTAGACCACGCCCCATTATGCCACACCCCCTCAGTGTATCTCTTGAACCGTTTGTCGTAGAGACTTGCGGGTTGTTCCATTGTACTCGGTAGGGATATCCTCTTTCATTGGTCGATGTTGACCACTCCCCCGATCATTAGACCACGCCCCCTTAGGCCACACCCCCTTAGTCCAGAAACATTTCAAAAACTCGGAAAAGCCAGAAATTTTTTTAAAACTCGAAAAAGTCAGAACATTTTCAAAACTCGGAAAAGTCCGAAAAATTTCAAAAACTCGGAAAAGTCTGAAAATTTTTTAAACTCGGAAAAATCAAAAAAAAATCAAAAACGCTGAAAAGTCCGAAAAATTTCAAAAACTCGGAAAAGTCTGAAAAATTACAAAAACTCGGAAAAGTCAGAACAATTTCAAAAACTCGGAAAAGTCTGAAAATTTTTTAAAACTCGGAAAAAAACAAAAATGTTCAAAAGCTCGGAAAAGTCAGAAAAATTTCAAAAACTCGGAAAAGTCCGAAAATGTTTAAAAACTCGGAAAATTCTCATTCCTGAGTCGTCATTTTAATCCGTTTTTTTTGTTTGTCATAGAAAATCTCCCGTTGGCCGGCGGTGCACATGCGTCACCCACACTTTCAGCATCTTACAGCACCATCTACATTGGATAATTATCCGATGTTTTCCCACAAAAAGTTCATTATTATTATTATTATTACTCTCATAAGTGACATTTATTGCAAGCGTTAGTTAATGTCTGGTGCCGCCTAGTGGACACACTTTGGAATGTGCGTTGTGACTCTGGACAGGTAAGCTGCCTCCTCCCTGGCGTGACGGGCTATTTAAATGACACTCTTGGCCATATGCCTGTAAGGTGAAAAGCCCTGTGGGCGAACTGACTGGCCAACGGTACGTTGCATTGTATGCGCCGTTTATATCCGCAATACTTCTTTATATAATGTGTAACCAGTTTCTATAGGTAAATAATCTAATAACGACTCTAATTCCCCCCCCCCCCACCTCCAATGTACAGCCCCCCCCCCACCCACCCAACCCCAACCCACCTACCCAACCTCCTCCAATGTACAGCTTATACGTCAAATGTATATACACTCTTTTTCTGGACACTTTTTGTATCACAAACAGTACTGTATTTGCAAATCTGGTATGTCATAAATGTATAGATGTAGCAGTACTGTCTATCCAGTGTGTGAACCATAGCATGGTCTTTGGGTGAGCCAAGGTACCTTAATATTTTTTTGCGCGGGGGGGGGGGGGGGGGGGGGGGCGCCTCGCAGGGCGGAGTCGGACAGTCGGATACTGTGATCGCAGACGTTACTGTAGCCTGTAGTAGGTAGCCTTGTGTATGTATGTGACAAATAAACCTCTTGAATCCTGTCATATATTCAATCAGTTTCAGTAACTACAGAACACATAATAGTCCAACTCACTTGTTGATGTTTGGACGGTCTGGGCTTCCACAGCACATTCCATGATAAAAAAAAGTATCCATTTAGTTAGATAGATGATAGATCATCATCCAACACTGTCTACAGTATCTCGTGATTATCTCTCAGACTCCTGACTTACTAACTCCACCGGGCGTTGTTGTCAAGATATAATAGTCCCCGCCACCGGAGCAGCACCAGCAGCAGGTGTAACCGACAACGGCTTTGATTTGTGCCGTGCATGCAGGCTGCAGCGCCGCCGCGCTCCGAATGGTAATTGCAAGAATAGCATGCATGTTGCCATATTACGTGTGTGAATTAGTGCGCAAATCATTAATCATACATCCAAAATAGCATAAGTTTATTATTATACACGATGATGATACAGAAAATTACAGAAAAATGAGAAATGCATGGCAAAAGTAGCATTTATTTTCAGTAATTTAGAGACCCCCCAAAGATTCACAAATCATGTTTTCAGGGGAGCTGATGTCTGATCTAAGGGAGCCATGGCTGCCCCAGCTCCCCCGTGGATCGTACCCTGTGTCTATCAGTATGTCGTGTGTGTCATATATGTTATGATGAATTGAAAATGGGGGACCCTGATGTAAACAAGACGAAAGTCTTTCTCTGGTCTGCATCCCCTTAACAATTGTATGTATTGAGCTGTACTGTACTGTACCCATTCTGCAATCTGTTAATAAACTTTTCAATAAATCAATCAATCAATCAATCAATCAATCAATCAATCAAAACAAGTACTTGACTGACTGTTGCTACTGTATCGACTCTATCTATCGACTACTAATGACTAACTGTTAGTTAGCTACTAACTACTGACTGCTAGCTACCAGCTAACTGCTGGTTAATTGGGCACCTGGTGTTAACGGCAATACAGTTGTCTAAAAGTACTGAATGTTTGAACATGGAGTCTGAATAAACACCATTCTTGCAAAGTTGGAATCGTTTCCTTTGGTTCCTAGAGTCGTTCGACTACGCCCTTCCAATGGGGACATTTAGTTGACACATTGACAGTGACTGCTAGATAATTGGACATACATATTGTGTCATCTTAACAAGTGGTTTAATCTCATGTTGGGTCATTAAATACAAAAAGTTAAGTAAGTATGAGTAAGTAGTCTTTACATTTTGAGTTGAATGATCTGTCTCGTTTCAAGCCTTTTTCACTTGTATTTCAATACTGTTCTTGAAACAAGTCCACTTATGTGAAAGTCTGTCACCCCATTGGGGTATTTCTTCAAAGTTAAATGTTTACAAGGTTAAAGGGGCACTTCACCAAAAAACAATGCTGATTTACATAATCTCACACACATCCAAAAACCCAAACACTCCTCCCACTGCCCTTGACCGGGGTACTGGCATTACAACTGGAGCTGGTCCCCAGGCGCCTGTGGCTGCCCACAGGTCCTAAGTGGTTAGGATGAGTCCAATGCAGAGGAAAGATTTCCCCATGCTTAACTTAAAGGGGCACTTCACAAAAAACAATGCTGATTTATTTTGCACATCCAAAAACTCTAAACCGCTTTGTACACATTAATTTAGTTGAACACAGTTATTTAATAGTAAATGAGTTTGAATATGGCCACCAGGAATGTCATCCTGGACATTGAATCCATATGTTATGTTAATTACAGCCCCATGAAATTATGTAGAATCTACATAATTGTAGATACATTGTAGATGATAAAATAACAATTCCAGATGACATCACTAAACTCTCATTAATCTCAATAACTGTCAAACTAAATTAATGCATCCAAAACTATTGCAAGTTTTTGTGTGAGATTATGTGCAAAATAAATCGACTGTTTTTTGGTGAAGTGCCCTTTTAAATTACATAAATTGTTTGGATGGAGATATTTATTTTGAACCGATATATATAGGGGTTTTAAGGGACACGGTTTTCTTTTTCTTTTCTAAGACATTCCACCATTTGTGAGTGGTGGCTGAACAAATGCTGACAGACGTGCGTGTACATGTGTATAAGCGGTATTGACGTTAGAGAGGACAGGTTGTGTCCTAAGAAGCCAATTCACGGGGAGGCCCACCGCCTAAAAGTAGCAGCATCTCGCTATCCTTCCTCTACAGTATAGAGTGCAGTAAGTGGATGAGAGGGATTAATGGCATCTATACCACCATCCAATCCTCTTATGAGCCACGCCAGGCACGGTGGAACTGGTTCAGATGCTGTACCACTTTAGCGACCCCTCTCCTGCTGAGGGATCAGAGAGGGAGACAGGGGCCCCCTGGCACCCACAATGTGCTTCTGATCTCTCCGTTCTAGCTCTCTCTCTCTCTCTCTCTCTCTCTCTCTCTCTCTCTCTCTCTCTCTCTCTCTCTCTCTCTCTCTCTCTCTCTCTCTCTCTCTCTCTCTCTCTCTCTCTCTCTCTCTCTATCTCTCTTTCTCTCTCTCTATCCCCCTGCCAACCTCGTTCTCTCACTCTCCTCTCGGTGGGTCGGAGTGTTTTAATAAAACACTATCAAACTGGATTTACTACTGAAGCGTCAGTCAGTATCAGTCGAGCTCATAATTAGCTGATGGGTTCACAGCTGAGAGCCACAAATGGAGGCATATAGATGAAAAAGCAGGACGTAGGAGAGAATATATTCAAACGGCAACTGCTGAAAGCCTCGTGGATAAGCAGGCCGTGGCACTGGAATGATTTCAAATCCCAAACCTACGCTGAATGAGTGGGTGAATCAAACATGGTTTGAATTTAATTTGAGCTAAATGAGGACCTGCCGTATAAAACTAACCACACTTTCACCTCAACTTTCACTTTCACCCCGACAAAATGTGAACAACCCTGCTGAAAAAAACAAGACATTTCTCTCTCTCTCACACTCACTCACCCTCCTCACTAACACACCTTTCCAGAAGCACAGTCCTGGATGGAAATATGTCGTTATATCCCCCTGCCCTGCCCTTCTAAGCATAAAAACACAGACAAGCTCTCTAACAACAATCTTCCAGGGATACTAATACTGTCCCTCTGCCATAATGAAACACCACCATATTCCATATACTCTCTCTTTCTCTCTGTTCCCTCCAGCTGGCCACATAGACTCTGTTATGTCCTGTTATGCTACGTGTAGGTTGTGACACACTAGCAGTTACACTGTAGGCTACTGTGCCTTTAAGAGAGGGGCGTGGGTAGCGCTCCAGGAAGGGTTATGTTATGTAACATAAAAGTCAGTCGAATAAAGTTATGAAACTACACGGTCGTGTGTTCATTGTCTCAACATAACAATTGACGAACGAGGATGGCTGATTTCGTTTTACCACTGCCACCACCATTTCTACCTGTTCCCGGTGACCCAGCTGTTCCAGATGGCTAACGTCATTTGAGGACTATTAATTGGCGTTGGGACAGGCGGATCTGGCAGAAGCTAGAAAGTGCGAACTTCTGCGACATTGCCTCGGACAGGAGGGGCAACGGATTTTTGCTACGCTTACATTAGCTTACTTCGAGACCAGCAGGCAGGCTTCCGGAGCAACAGATTTTACACGGACCATATCGCCACCCTGCGCATCATTATAGAGCAATCCATCGAATGGAACTCTCCATTATACATAAACTTCATAGACTATGAAAAAGCCTTTGACAGTGTGGATAGAGAGACTCTGTGGAAACTGCTGAGGCATTATGGTATCCCAAAGAAAATCATCACTCTCATTCAAAACACCTATCAAGGAACATCATGCAAAGTTTTACATGCAGGCCAACTGTCAGAGAGTTTTGAGGTCAAGACCGGTGTGCGTCAGGGATGCCTCCTATCGCCCTTTCTCTTCCTCCTAGTCATAGACTGGATTATGAAGACCACCACAAAAGGAAATAAAAACGGCATACAGTGGACCCTATGGACACAACTGGATGACCTCGACTTTGCTGATGACCTGGCTCTCCTGTCACACAACTACAACCAGATGCAGGACAAGACAACCAAGCTGGCAACTACATCCCTTGAGACTGGGTTGAGAATAAACAGGAAGAAAACCAACCTAATGATGATCAACACCTCTACCAACAACAAAGTCACAGTAGGTGATGAATCCATACAGGAAGTCAACTCCTTCACTTACCTAGGCAGTATCTTGGATAAAAAGGGCGGCACAGATGGCGACGTAACAGCAAGAGTAGGCAAAGCCAGAGCAGCATTCATCATTCTGAAGAACATCTGGTCCTCCAAGGTCATCGCCATGACAACCAAAGTGCGGCTCTTCAATTCAAATGTCAAATCCGTCCTTCTCTACGGTTCAGAGACTTGGAGAATGACGAAAAGAACATTGCAGAAGATACAGACCTTTATAAACAGCTGTTTGAAACGCATCTTTGGGATCCGGTGGCCAAACAAAATCAAGAATGAGGAACTATGGCTGAAAGGAAGACAGGAACCAGTGGAGAAGCAGATCCTGAGACGAAAGTGGGGATGGATAGGCCACACTTTGAGGAAACCGGCTACCAGTACTACACGACAGGCCCTGACTTGGAATCCCCAGGGAAAGCGGAAGAGAGGGCGGCCTAAGAACACCTGGAGGCGGGACACTGAGGCGGAGCTCAAGAGACAAGGAACTACCTGGGGGGAGGCAGAAAGGACAGCCCAAAGCCATGTTGGATGGAGAAAAGTCGTAGATGGCCTATGCTCCATTGGGAGCGATGGGCCTAAGTAAGTAAGTAAGTAAGTAAGTTACATTAGCCGACGATAAGTATTCTACTGCTACCGAGGCTCTGAAGTAGCATTTTCGCTCGGGAAGAAGCCGTCGGATGTACCGCTTTGAGTTCCGCCAGAGAGCACAGAGGTCTGGTGAGACTGTTTCGCAATATGTGTCTGCCTTGCGGAAGCTAGCCAAGCATTGTGATTTTGGGGGCTTGGAGGATGGACTCATAGTCGACCAGCTGATTGAAAGAACATTGTGTGCTCAACTGAGGGAGAGACTGTTATTAGAGCCGGACTCCATGACACTAGCTGATGCAGTAGTGATTGGAAAACAGTTGGAGACAGCTATCTCTGACGCGCGCAAGTTCTCCCGTGCGGTGCATGAGCCTGTGACGTCACCTCCACCCGGAATTCAGAACGTGGCCCAGGAGACAGCTGGCACAGCCGGTGACAGCTTCGATGTGCAGAGAGTGGCAGACAGGGCGCCGAGGGAGAATGGACAAAAGCATTGTGGTAACTGTGGCTCCCCTAAGCATGTAACCAGGGACCTGTCCTGCCCTGCTCTAGGCAAACGCTGCCATAACTGCAACAGGGTTAACCATTTTGCACGCTGGTGTCGGCAGGGGATTGGGTCAGGATTAAACACGCCCACCGCAAGAACAAGCTGAGCTCATACTGGTCAGCACCCCTCCGAGTGACCTGTCAACTGGGTCCGGCCACCTACAGACTAGATGATGGTTCTCGCTGGCACTCCAACTGCCCGCATCATCCCTGGGCCAAGCTGCAACCTGCAGTTGGCAGCCCCGCTTGGAAGCAACCAGGGTGGGAGGTAACCCACCACAACCACCAGACCCTGCTCCCCAGCCTGCTCGCCCTGAGAGGGTGAGGGCTCCACCCGCCTGGCATGGGGACTATGTTACTGGGTAAATGCCATGGGTTGGTGGACTGAAGTGTTCAGTTTCTGTTCATGGACTGGAATGTTCTATTGCTGTTGCAAAAGGGAAGGGGGGGGAAATGTTATGTCCTGTTATGCTACGTGTAGGTTGTGACACACTAGCAGTTACACTGTAGGCTACTCTGCCTTTAAGATAGGGGCATGGGTAGCGCTCCAGAAAGGGTTGTGTTATGTAACGTAAAAGTCAGTCGAATAAAGTTATGAAACTACATGGTCGTGTGTTCATTGTCTCAACATAACAGACTCGATTCCTGGCACATTGCAACAAATCTCTCCTAAATGTACAGCTCAAGCCAGAGCAGGTTGCTTTTCTCTCCTCAGGACCGTTTGCTTTCCTCCATGTTTTTCATTAGGTCTGGCTAAATAACTCAACCTCTGAGGATGGAGAACAGCTCTTTCAAGGTATTAAGTGTGTTCTTGTTACTGTTAAACAATCCCTTTTTCTTTTGCATTAAATCTTTTGTTACACCTACACTGAACCTGGAACAAGTGTCACTATGTGGCCGTTTCCAAGTCACACTCCTACGAAGAGAGTTGGACTGATGTTCCGGTAACATGTTAAACAAATAATTGTATATGAAATGTTCCCCCTATGGTTTTGGGGACATTTTGTTGAAGAAAGTTAAATAATTACACTTCACAGCATCTGTGCAGCCATATTTATGCACAGTGACCATGGAAACGACGATGAACATAAAGGTACTGTATCCTTATGCACAGTGGTGTAAAAAGCACCCATAAATGATACTTAAGTGAAAGTATGGGTACCGTCTCAAAATAGTACTCAAGTAAAAGTCAGAGTACCTGGCTAAAAACACACTTAAGTAAAAGTCAAAACGTTTTTACTGTCTATTCTTCTGATAGCAGCTGTTTAATCAAAGATCCCCGCTTTCTAGTCTTGCACAAGGACCAATCAACATGGGTATGGGCGGGTTCATTTTCCATTGATGGGAATTTGATTGGCTGTTTTTAAATAAAGCACCGGCCGCAGGATTAATAACGTTAACGTTAGTTCGGCCAGAGAAACAAATATACTAATTAAAATGGTTGGACCTGCAAGATTTGTACTTTGTAGGTCTGCATTTTAAATGTAAGTAAGAGTAAAAAGTATGTTTATTTTTCTCTGAAAAGTAATTGAGTAAAAGTACAAGTATACAAACCTAATAATACTCGAGTAAAGTGGACCTGCGAGATTTGTACTTTGTACTTTGTAGGTCTGCATTTTAAATGTAAGTAAGAGTAAAAAGTATGTTTATTTTTCTCTGAAAAGTAATTGAGTATACAAACCTAATAATACTCGAGTAAAGTACAAATCCCCAACAACAGTACTTAAGTATTGTAACAAAGTACAATTACTCAAGTACTTTACACCCCTGCTTACGCAAAAGAAAGTTCGTCTGTTTACTTTTTTTATTTTTTTAATCAAATCTTTAAA
>NC_140167.1:122994460-123020620 GCF_963971535.1 Notolepis coatsorum
GCGTTAATGTGTCTCTAGTTTAGTGTAGAACATGAGACTGGAGCTGCCAGTCATCGGTGAAGGTGAGAGATGAGTTACAGTAACTAGTGCTACACTTGATGCCTTTCTCAAAACCTTTCCTTTTGTCTCCTGACTGAGGCACCTCTTTCTCAATAATAAGCAGACGGGATGATCATGGAAAGCCTTCATTATCAACGACGCAGTAGGGGCGCAGGTATGTTCCGAGTTGACTGGACGTTTGGAAAAGAGGTGCAGTTCAACGGAATGTTTGCCGCCGGAGGTTGTTGTCCCACGTCTTTGGCCTCTGGGTGACGGCGTACGATGCGAGTCCTCAAAAATACTTCACTGTCGATATTCTTCTTCCCCCGGGGAGATTATAAAATCTGAAGTGTGTCCTTCATTGAACGCTTGCCTTCATCATAGACGGGGCAGGTTGAATTGGATTGACTTTTCCTCCTCCGCTCTGCCAGCCTGCAGTCCTGTGTAAACTCACACCAAATAGGTCTGTCTGGCTTTGCCTGAATTAGGCCTGGCGCCATCTGTAGGACGTAAGACTTTGTTAGTTAATTAGGTTATTTCATGAAAAATTCAGAACACATCTCTATAGATAGATTTAAAGAGGTCTTTCTGTATGATTGATTGCATGGGGGGAAAACAATTGGAAAATATTTGTCTAATGGAACTAAACGATTAGTCAACAAATTCCATGACTATTAGTCGACTGAGGGGCGAATTCACAAAGGGATTGTGCGGCTTTTTCTGACGCAATGCCTGTGCAAATAGCCCCAAAACAAACCTTGCTATTCACAAAGCATGCGCAAAGGGTGAAAT
Source organism: Notolepis coatsorum (assembly GCF_963971535.1). Lineage (NCBI taxonomy): Eukaryota > Metazoa > Chordata > Actinopteri > Aulopiformes > Paralepididae > Notolepis > Notolepis coatsorum. The sequence continues at coordinate 122,995,292 of NC_140167.1, forward strand.
ACCGTGCTACCTGCGTTGCCATCATCAATGCATCTCTGTGTGTAACTGAGGGGTTACAAAACCCTGACTGTATTAAAGATTGTGATAGATTAAACCACTGCTAGGTATGTACTTTAATTACTGGCCAGACAGTACATCTAATATATGGTAGACACTCATAATAACACGGCACTGACAAAGCAATATCATTTGAGGGTATTTATTATTATGCAATAATTGGTTACAGATATGATAATTAGGGTCGCGCTTGTATGGCGAAGAATAGGCATGAAGTCAGTCAGTAGCATAAGTCAATGGGAATAAAGTACTTCCTACGATGGGGTACTAGGCTAACGCCGCCTGGCGTATAATGGCAATTATAGAGGGCAACGCTGGTACCGCTTGGAGACAATGGGTTCCTCCCAGAGTTGTAAGGTCTGGAGGAGAGAGGAATGTTCGGATACTCAGTCTGATCAATTGAAGAAGAAGGGGATTCACGTACAGAAGCCAGTCCTTGTAATCCAAAGCTCAGCATCAAAAGCAATAACTGTAATCCAATTGCACGATAGCAACGATGATAGCCAGCTAGCCTCGGTTCATGAGGCCAGCCCGAATCTAGATCCTCACGGGGTTAAATCCAAACGACAGTGGAGATTAACGATGCTCTTCTCCGGGTAATACGTTTCCACAATCAATATAATCCAACCAATACTGGTTCTGCAATCGCCGCCGTCGGTTCTCCTGTGCACATGTCCAGTAGGTTCTCCGACTAGGCCTCCTCGTGTGCTGGTACCAATGTATTTAGTCCACGCGCACTGGCTAAGGTCCACTAGCTAAACGAACGAACTGCTGGGTAATGCTACACACGAACAAACTGTGGTTGGCACGATACACAATAAATTAACGACTATTTACTTCACATTAAACTAAGTCGAACTTGACGTTACTGCATTAAATCTGACACTTTACTATTCAATTCGCACATGGTTCTCAACGCTCTGTTAGACGCACTGCTGCTCACTTCACTGTTACTGAACTTGATGAACAGCTACTTAGACGAACGAACTGCTGCTGTTCGCACCTGCGCCGTATATATACTTAAGTGGCTATCTAGTGCCAAACCTCAGTTCTCGTCTCGAATCAATACGCTGTCTCCGGGCATGTTACGACATGCCCGGGCTCGCCTTTGAACCTGACTTTGGGGGCTTGCGGTCTGGCGCCGATGGCGTTATCCAATAAGGAAAGCGAATATTACTATGATTCGAACGCAGGCTTAAAGGGATATACAGTGTATATATAAATAATATACAATGTATATAAAACAATAAATGTAGATTCTCAGCTTTAATCTGGCCCTTCACAACACTGTGCGTCGGTGCTATTTGTGGGTAAATGAGGTAATATGGGCGGACAATGTGCCCCTTTCTATACAAATTATACTATTTTACCATATCAGGAGCAAATTGCACTCAGATGCTCCGCAAGCCAACTGGAGCAATCCGGAGCAAATTGCACTCCGCGAGCCAACTGCATTGGCAGATATCAGGATCAAATTCCACACCGTATGGGCGTGTTTGCGCTAGTATATAATTTGCACAATATCTTTAGTGAATAGGTCCTTAAGACGGAGTAAATAGCGGGCGCAAATCACACGCAGTTAAGGGTGCTATTAGCGGGCACAATCCATTTTTTGTGAATTCGCCCCTAAGGGTCTCTGTAGTCGAGGACAGCCCTAGGACTTACACAGCCTTGCCATGTTGTGAGCAACGGCATACTCTACCATGAAAGACAGCTGGTTCATCTTCAGTCAGATCTCATCACATGTCCCATTCATTCACCCTGACCTCTTTTCTTCCTCCATCCATGGAAAAGAACGAGAGGACAGTGGAATGGGTCATCTAGAGTGACTCTCTCACAACCAGCTCCTGATGCCATCGCTGTTGAGCTACACCCCACCCCCCCCCCCCACCCCCCCCCCCCACACACACACACACACACACACACACACACACACACACACACACACACACACACACACACACACACACACACACACACACACACACACACACACACACACACACACACACACACACACACACACACACCACACCTCCCCTGTCACAGCCAACCCCGGGGTTGAGCATCACATCGGGGGGATTATAACGGGAGCCCCTTTTGTCAGGATCCGCGAGAACAAGCGCTCCTCTGTGGCGGCTGGCTAGTAAGGCATTCTGGTGAACGTCACATCCCACGACAGCAGCTCCCACACATCAATGGCCAGGGGTCGAGGATGAGCGCAGAGGCGACTACAGGGGCCAGCCAAAGCCCTAGTTAGAGGAAATGGGGGCGCAATGCTTTCGTCAAAGCTGTGGCCCTTTTCAGCGCCCTGAGATGCCTGGCTATTTCCAGTCCCCCTATCCTATGGGAAAACATATAGGAGAAAGGCGTTAATTGACGAGGCGCTTCATGCGTGTGAGGATGAGGCTGTGATGAAGGGAGCTCTGAATGAGCTTAATGTGTAGATCTGCACCCTATTGACCCTCGCTTGTCGTGCCCAACAAAAGGTTTTGTTTATTTGACCCCGCTGTTTGTTATTTGTTCGGTGCGTGGAAACACTTGACCGGCGTGTGTGTTTGTGTGCACATGTGGGTAGTTCTATGAATTAGGGGGCCAGAGAAAATTCTATAGCTCAAAAAAAAATTGAGGGTTATCACAAAGACTTAAACTTCTTATGTTGTATTTTTCTCTATGACCTCGTGAGTAATTCAATTATGTTTGCCTGGTAAACAGCAAAAACGTAGGATATAGAACACTTCTCACAGTCTTCTATCAGCTTGACACCTTCAAACATTGAGCTAAAAGCATGACATTGAAACTATACTATATAGAATGGTCCTCATTCTCATAACAGGCATACGTAAAAGTTACCAAGGAATTCCTTCGTAACTCGTACTTATTTGGCATTCTCGAACGGCTTTGTATTGTAAATTCGTTGTAGGATTTATGTAGGATTTACGAACCAGTGCGCCCGTGTTTTCAGCAGCTTTCACTGGGACAAGTCATTGGGGATTGCCGATACTACACACATCCGTGGAATAAAATAATTATAATGATAATAAATACAACAATATTTGTATCATTAACAATTACGTTTTGCATTTATAGTCCTGACTCATTGAGGCATTGTGAGCATTACACACACACACACTGCAAACTAAATAAATAAGAACTAAACCGATCGCTGCGGATATAGCTACTGTATAGTGGAATATACTGTATTAATATGCCATATATACTGTCTTCTTCTCTGATATTATTTATTGCTGGTTTGATTTATTTGTATAGCTAGAACTAAATAAATGCGTGGAGAAGCGGCTTAGTGAGGCAGCCTCAGCCAACCACACATTCAAGGACAGCACAGAATTTGTTCTCATTATGTTATATTCTAACTACACGCTGAAAAATGAAAATATGTTTATTTTATTAGCTGCGACCAGCAGCTCTGTCGGTCACTTGGTCGGTTGGTTGGACGGACGGTTGGTTGGTGTGTCCGTCCACAAATATTTTGCCAATCGCCCTAGGAGGCTGAAATTTGCCATGGAGGGTGTGTGTGTGTGTGTGTGTGTGTGTGTGTGTGTGTGTGTGTGTGTGTGTGTGTGTGTGTGTGTGTGTGTGTGTGTGTGTGTGTGTGTGTGTGTGTGTGTGTGTGTGTGTGTGTGTGTGTGTGTGTGTGTGTGTGTGTGTGTGTGTGTGTGTGTGTGTGTGTGTGTGTGTGTGTGTGTGTGTGTGTGTGTGTGTGTGCGTGCATGTTTACTGTCCCTCTGGATTATGACTAAGCCGTGATGTATGCCACGCCCCCTCCTGATGGCAGCAGAACTAGTGTTGTGGCCCAAAGAATCAATCTCTATCAGCCACAACAACACTGCTCCCCCTGTCAAGGGTACACCTCTGCAGAACACATACATACTAGTGTTGTCACGATACTGGAATTTCGACTTCGATACGATACCTTGAAAAGTATCGATACTTCGATACCATTTCGATACCAAAAAATAAATAAAAAACGGAACTGTTTGTATTACAGTTAGTAACAGTTTCGATTTTTATTTAAAGATAACGAGAGAGAGAGAGAGAGAGAGAGAGAGAGAGAGAGAGAGAGAGAGAGAGAGAGAGAGAGAGAGAGAGAGAGAGAGAGAGAGAGAGAGAGAGAGAGAGAGAGAGAGAGATGCTATGCTCGGAGCATTTAGTAACGTTACATTTTCAACAAGATTGCTGCTATTTAAACACTTCATGGAAACGGGGTAACGTTAACCTTATGTCGACTGTAGTATTGTATGACCTCGACATAGCGTTTAAACGTTAACGTTACTCCGTTTCCATGCAGTAATTATAAAGGTGGCCAGCTAAGCTAACGGAGCTAACGTTAGCTGATAGCTCAGCTGTAACGTTACTAACAACGAATCAGCTGTTGATATTATGCGCCATCAGTAGACAACGTATCATGTATTAAACTAGAGTTAATGGTTTAATGCTTCAGTCACAGTGACGTTGAAAGAGCAGCTGTCACGAACCTCTTTCATTTCTTTATGGAGATCCGCGTTGGCACTGCTCTGTAACACCGCTTGCAAATAGCATTGGGGCATCTTTCTTTAGCTTGTCCTTCGTTGTTTACTTCAAACCCGAAGTACCTCCAAACAGCACTTCTGCTGTTTTCTTTATCCACAAGCACAAGTTGCGGAGGCTCTGCATTTGCCATCTTCAGCTAAAATGTTTGTTTACAAACTGAAGACGGCTCTGTGAGGGGGAGGGCTGGAGGAGGCGTAGCGGAGGGGCAAGCGCGCTCTGAACAGCATGTCAACAACTTGCGGTAGAACACTCGCCAGCTGGTACCGATACTGCAGAAAGTATCGGTATTTCGGGAAATTAGTATCGAAACCATTTTAAATATTCAGTATCGATATGTATCGATACTTCGATATTTTTGACAACACTAATTGTTACAAAGGATCAGATTAAACCGAATATATATATTTATTGATTGATATATATTGCATAATATTTGTATATCGTTTGATATCCCTTGTATATTCCTTGTACATATACACGGAATATCCCTTTAGCTTAGTACAGACCATAATATTTCATTCTCCTATTGGACAGCGGTCCACAGGCGCCAAGGCCATGCCTCCAAAGTCAGGTTCAAAGTCACCGCCGGGGACATGCCTGGACAAGAATGGTATTGCGCAAGGATATGAGACAGGAATAAAGCTGGTACTAGTTTATTCATCTAAGCGTATAAATACGTTGCAGGTGGATACAGCAGTGTTGTTACCCAATAAGTTGAAGCCTCACCCACGATACTACGTGCGGTGAAGTATGGCCTGTTTGGCCCCAAATAGAGCATTGAGACCGCGTGCGAATTAATAACTGAAGTGTCAGAGTTTGGCGCTATACCGTCGAGTGCGACATATTCTATTAAGTCAGTAATAGTCTAATTGTGTATAGTGTATCGTGCGGCTAAAGTTCTACAGTGACCAGCATCACCAGCATTTTCCTCGTATCAGCTAGAGTGCTTATCCAGGCTGGGCTGCTTTCATGGCGCTTTCACCCGAGGAGCCCTAGACGAGGACCGTGTGGACATGTACACTGGATTATCTACCCGACGACTGCATAGCCCTTTACGGCTGGATTATATTTGCTTTTGGTCCTGTAATTAATGGAGCGGAGAATCGCCGACGCCCACAAGTGTGTGGGATTTACCCTGTGAGGAGCCACGTCGAGTCTGCCCCTCAGAAGCCTGAGGCAGGCTAGCTTTCTTCCCTGTGGAGCTACAGGCTACGGAGAACAGCTGTATTCGTCTGTGGATCAAGATCTTATTGCACCGTCTCCCGTACTCGGAGTCTCCTTATCATCGTTGACCCAGACTCTATTACCGACAGATCCTCTACCCTTGCTGGCTTACAACCGGGGGGACCCTTCCAGTATCTCCCGCTATATATTACTAGTGTACCATAGATATAATTCCCTAAGATTCAGGTTGTATAATTACCTCCTGCGTAACCAGAGAATGGACATTCGTTATTGATTTGCCTACGCACATTCCTTTGCCTTATAAGCGCATTCAAAGTGAAATAGAGAAGTATATTATGTACCTTTTGCTGCAATAAATACTTAATTACAACTTTGTGTGCAACCGATTTCATTGTGGGAAGTGTTCATCATTATATATATCATGTACTGTATGGCCAGTAATTAAAGTGCATAAGACGGTAGTGGTTTAATGATACCATACTTATCAATACAGTCAGGGAATTGTACCCCTCAGTTACACTAATACATACACACACATACACATGCACACACACACAAACCTGTTCTCGAACACTGACATGCAGTAAAGAAAATTAACTTGCAGTGCTCACGCCCACTATCCAACTATCTCTCTGTCTGTTTTTCATTCACAGGCACACACACACACACACACACACACACACACACACACACACACACACACACACACACACACACACACACACACACACACACACACACACAGCAGTACTGTAAGGGTTGTGCGTGTCAGCAAATCCCTGCCGCTGAAGTCATGTTCCTGGAGGATTGTTTTTGCTGTTGCCATGTTGCATCATCCTACCTGTGTGTGTGTGTGTGTGTGTGTGTGTGTGTGTGTGTGTGTGTGTGTGTGTGTGTGTGTGTGTGTGTGTGTGTGCGTGCGCGCGCGTGTGTGTGTGTGTGTGTGATGCCAATGTACCAACTGAGCAGATTAGAAGCCATGAATAACTGAACAGGGAACTAATATCTCATCACGGCGCATTGCTTTTCACCGGCCTAAAATCGGCATTCTGTGTGTTTGTGTGTGTGTGTGGAGACCCTGGCACACACATGCAACAAATGTATGTGTGTACCATATACAGTATGTACACACACACACACACACACACACACACACACACACACACACACACACACACACACACACACACACACACACACACACATTTGCATGGATGCACAGTAGCCTATGTGGTACAGTAAGTGTCCAGGATGCACATTGTCTATCTTCCCTGGTCCCAGACAGCCAGATGAGGCTGTTTCGTGGTGCAGATTTGAGGCTCTGGTTTCTTCACTGACTCTCACCAGTCTGGCACTTATACATCCATTAAAGATTATCATTTGTGGAGTGCTTTTATTGTGATAAATGGGACATAGATGTCTTTAGTAGGGCTGTCTTCGACTAAAGAAAGATGTCTTTAGTAGGGCTGTCCTCGACTAAAGAAAGATGTCTTTAGTAGGGCTGTCCTCGACTAAAGAAAGATGTCTTTAGTAGGGCTGTCCTCGACTAAAGAAAGTCTTAGTCCATTAACCCTTTACCGGCCAAGTAACCATTTTTGGCCACTTCCCCATACAATATATTTAGCCAGGTGGGAGAGGGGGGGATCTTTGATCTATGAAAAAAACTTCTTCCAGCCAATCAGCACAGGTCAGGCTATGACACAGATATTGTCACCATCCCATCTGACCAATCAGGATAGACCCTGGGGATCTGCAACTTCCTTCTTTTCACCACAGCAAAATAATGCAAATTTTTGCACCTGCTTCTACTCTTCAAAATCCATTATTTCCTCAACAATTCATGGTGAATTGATAACATTTACTCATTTTTGCAGTTGAACAATCATTGTAAAGGATGGGATAGTTATTTTTTGCATAGGATTAGTGAAAGCAGGATTTGTTGTTAGCTAAAAAGTGGTGAAGCCATAAACGGTCATATGCCCCTTCAGGTGAAGTGACATAGTGTCCATTTTTAGACATATGCCCGATGCATCTAGTCAGTCACACTTAGGGTATTACTTCTACCATGTAGTGCCATGCAGTACCCTGTAGTGACATGTAGTACCCTGTACTACCATGTAGTGCCATGTAGTGCCACGTTGGGCGCACACTTTAGGGCGGCACGGTGGTGTAGTGGTTAACACTGTCGCCTCACAGCAAGAAGGTCCAGGGTTCGATTCCCGCTTGGGGACCAGGTTTCCATGATGCCAGGTACCCAGGTGGGGTATCTCCCAGGCCTTTCTGTGTGGAGTTTGCATGTTCTCCCCGTGCTCGCAAGGGTTTCCCCCCCGATAAGATAAACCCAATGGAAAAACATGCACAACAACAGATAGCTAACGCTGTGGCGTCCTTGACGAAGACGGACAGGAGCACTTGGATTGGTCCCCTGGCGCGGCTCACGTTGACGCCTGTCTGCTCCCGGCTGCCCTTGGGGGGGAAGGACGACGGGATGGGTAATTGCAGAGACGAATCGCATCGGCGATTCTAAAGAGACAATGCATGCATGCGTGTGTGTTCCAGTGTGTGTGCTAAAAAAAAAACTAACCGCTGTGTGTGTACCGCTAAAACATTGAGTGTCGTTGCATGCCGAATAAAGACCTCTGCAACAGGTCCTGCATTAAAAAAAAAAAAAGTAGTACCCTGTATTGTCATGTACCCTGTAGTACCATGTATTGCCACGTAGTACCCTGTATTGCCATGTTACGACCCCTGTGAGTCTAAGGGTAAAGGGCTGTAACATAACAGTTGGTTGACAGAAAAGATGGACCACGTTTGTAAACAACAATGATATTTATTGGTAGATGCAAAGGAAGCACATGTAGCTCAGGGGTGAGCCCAGGCCAAAACAACAAACAAACACCACTATACTCCAAATAAACACAATCTAATCTATGGTAAAAGAGATTACATTACCTAAACTACTCTTACCTAACCAAAACAGGAGAAAACAATGTCCAAAGGAAATGGCAGCTCACCCCATCTGTGCTTCCTGAGAAAGAGAGAAAAACACATTAATAATACAGAAACAAAAGCAGAATATATACAAAAACAAACTATGGCTGACAATGCTCTCTCTGTGGCCATACACACACAAGGAAATTACTACTAAGCACCAAAGGCCAATAAACGAAATGCAATACTGTCAAAGTTACAGGTTTACCAAAATCACAACAGGCCTAGCCTCATGCCAGAGAGAGAGAAAGACTGAAGTGAGAAGCCATGTTTTAACAGGTGTGGGGTGATCCATGATTGGGGGGTGTGGATTGAGTGTTGGAGTCTGGAAAGCCATCCACCAATCACTGCTGTGTTGCAATAATGGAAGGATTGGCCTGGCAGGGACCAATGGGGAAGGGAACAATGGCTGGAGGGAGGAAACAAAATGGAGAACACACACACATGGAGACACACACTGGGGAATATATACATTGGGATGTAACACCCCCATACATAAGACAAAAACATGTTTGACACTTAACACCAACTAAACATGTTTTTTTTTTTCTTTAACAACAAGATAACATCTCTGAGATAACATGTACAAAACAAAGAGCTATGAAAAAAAACTAGCAGTTGGTACAACCACACGGGTCAACAATGACAGAACGAGTTGACAGCAACAGACAACGAGTCGACAGCAAAATAGAACAAATCGACAGCACGAGAGATTTAACACCATCAAATGCATTTTGACAATCAGCTGTCCACATGAATGGTTTGGACGGGCTACACAGGCTAGTGAGAGAAGTGACGACAGAAGAAAAGTTCCGGCAAAAACCACGGTAATACCCAGCCATCCCAAGGAATCTACGCAATTCCCGCCTAGTAGTAGGCACTGGAAAAGTTGTGATTGCAGATATTTTTGCATCCACCGGACGCACTTGGCCTTGTCCTACCTGCTTACCAAGATAGGTAACCGTAGCCTTGCCGAACTCACACTTGGCAAGGTTAAGGGTCAGGGAGGCTCCAGCTAAGCGGTCAAAGACAGTTTGCAAGGTTGTCATGTGGTCACGCCAGTTGGTCGAATAGACAACCAGGTCATCGAGATAGGCATTACAATTTGGAACACCAGCCAGGACTAGGGTCACCAGTCGCTGGAAAGTGGCCGGGCCATTACGCATTCCAAAAGGCATTACAGTATATTGCAAAAAATTGTCAGGAGTAACAAACGCCGAGATTTCCGAGGCACGGGGGGTCAAAGGGACCTGCCAGTAACCCTTTAACAAATCTAGTTTGCTAACATAGGTGGCAGATCCAAGGTTGTCAATACAATCTTCCATGCGGGGCAGTGGGAAGGAATCAGGCACGGTGACAGCATTTACCTTTCGGAAATCAGTACAAAATCTAGGAGTTCCATCCGATTTGGGAGCTAACAAGCAAGGTGAACTCCAGGGACTGCAACTTGGCTTGGCTAAACCATGTTTTAACAAATAGTCAACCTCCTGTTGCATCATGGCCCTCTTGGTGATGTTAACACGGTATGCATGTTGCTTGATAGGCACAGCATTGTTAACTTTAATATCATGGGCCAATACAGAAGTACAGGAGGGAACATCACCAAACAGAGCCATGTAGGCCTGAATCAAATTTGTGATGTCCTCTCGCTGCTCCTCAGGTAAGTGTGCTAAGTGAGTGGGCAGGTTCAATAACATCTCAGTGTTGGACAATCTAGCACCCTGATGGGCTGCATTGCGCAACTCCAAGCCATCTACGTCCTCACCACTAACGTCAGGAGAGTCCGGAACTATTGGAGTTGAGGCAACAGCAGAGACGGCCAGTCCGGCTGTCTGGTCTGAGGTCTTCACCTGCACACTATCTCTGGAAAAATATGGTTTAAGCATATTGATGTGGCAAACACGAGAGTGACGTTTACGATCAGGGGTGCGAACCACATAGTCTGTATCACTTATCTTCTTGTCTATTGCATACGGTCCGGAAAAACGAGCGGAAAGAGCAGAACCAAGGATAGGTAACAGGACTAGAACCTTATCACCTGGCTGGAAAGATCGAGAAACAGCTTTCTCGTCATAGTGCCGTTTCATAGTTCTCTGGGAAGAAGAGAGCGCTTCTTTTGCGAGAGAGCACGCCTGATGCCGTCGCTCTCGAAACTGGCTAACAAAATCTAGAACATTAGGGGGTGTGCTGGCACCCTTTGACATGAACCGTTCTTTAAGAACTTTCAGAGGCCCTCTAACAGTGTGCCCAAAAACGAGCTCAGCAGGACTGAAACCAAGAGACTCCTGTATGGTCTCTCGCGCAGCAAATAGAACAAGGGGGACACCCTCATCCCAATCTTTCTCTGTGTCTAAGCAATATTTACGCAGCATGGACTTTAAGGTCTGATGCCAACGTTCTAGAGCCCCCTGAGTTTCAGGGTGGTAGGCACTGGACACTATATGTCGGATACCCAGGGACTGTAACACTTGCTCAAATAACCTAGACAGGAAGTTGGTGCCTTGGTCCGTTTGTACTACCTTAGGCAGTCCAAACGTGGAGAAGAACTTCGTCAAAGCCTTAATTATTACAGGCGCTGTAATTCTGCGAAGAGGGATAGCCTCAGGGAAACGGGTGGCGGTACACATTATTGTCAACAAAAACTGATTGCCGGCTTTGGTCCTTGGCAACGGACCAACACAGTCAACTATGACATGTTCAAATGGTTCACCGACCGCTGGTATAGGACAGAGGGGAGCAGGTGGAATTACCTGGTTTGGCTTTCCGGTGATCTGACAAGTACTACAGGTACGACAGTACTGTGCTACATCGGACTTCAAACCGGGCCAAAAGAAATGTTGAAGTATTCTGTTGTATGTTTTAGTGACTCCCAAGTGTCCAGACCAAGGGTGGTCATGGGCCAAGAACAGTACATGCTGACGATAAACTGCAGGGACAACAATCTGATAAACAGTGCTCCAGTCTGGTACCTGATCTGGTAGCCCTATCTCCGATTGTGCATGCTCTGCCAGTCTAGTACCATGAGACCTCCATGTACGCATCAAAACTCCTTCATCTACAAAATAAGAATGCAACTCTCTCCTCTGTTCTGTTTCAAGAGAAGAGAAACATTTTGCAAGAGAAGGGTCAGCCTTCTGGGCAGTAATTAGCATTTCACGAGTAACGGGTAACTTCAATGCGTCGGAACTAGTTACAGTTGTCTGTGGGGGTACCTTACTATGAGTTGGTGGTTTGTCAGCGGTATCAGAAGTTGGAGCCAGCAACTCCTCCCTGACAAAGGCTGAAGCAAAAACAGAGTCAGACAAATTAATTTCATCACCTCTCTTTTTCAATTGAGCCCGAGTGACAACACTTGCAGAAAAAACTTCAGGGAAGTTCTGTGACAAGTCATCAGGCAGAGAATCTGTGTCTGGGTGATCCAACACTTCCAGCACAGCGTTCACCTGTCCTTCAGCTAAATCATTTCCCATGATAAAGGAAATGCCTTTAACTGGCAAGGAAGGTCTCACCCCTATTTTAAAGAAACCAGTGACCAAATCAGATTGTACATGAATACAGTGTAACGGGGCTGGCACGAAACCCATCTCAATACCTTGAACTAGGACACTAGAACCACAGGAAGATTTCTCAGACAGAGGTAGTACATCAGAGAGGATAAAGGATTGTGAGGCTCCAGTATCTCGTAAGATCTGAACTGTACACTGATCTTTTGGATCCCCTGTCAAGGAAACTAAACCCTTGGAAGTAAATGGCCTGAAACAAGGATCGAGAACATCCTGATCATTGTGCATCTGTTGATCGGAATCAGGTGCCATTTTAATCAGACCAACCCCTTTGGGTTGTCTAAAGTTCTGAGAGGACGGTTGCTGCTTACGTTTCAATGTTAAACAGTCAGAAATAACATGACCAGATTTATGACAGTAGTAACATGTCCGCTCCTCTTTTGAGCGTGGAGGTGACATTTTTGGTCGGGGGTGTGTGAATTCTGAATGGTTGGGGACAGAATGTTTCTGAGAGAAATCATGGGGGAAAAACGAGTCACACCTATCTACAAACACAGTTTTATGGGTTAGCGCAAACTCATCAGCTAATACAGCAGCTTGCTGCAGAGTGGACACTTTCTGCTCACTCAGGTAAATTACAATACGCTCTGGCAAACGATTCTTAAACTCTTCTAATAGAATGAGTTCTCTGAGAGAGTTAAGATCTGAGGCCTTGCTTGCTGCACACCATTTATCAAAGAGAGTTCCCTTCTCTCTAGCAAACTCTACAAAGGTCTGGTTGACAGCTCTCTTGTGACTGCGAAACCTCTGCCTATAAGCTTCGGGCACAAGCTCATATGCACGAAGGATGGCAGCCTTCACAGTATCATACAATAGAATATCTTCTAGGGAAAGTGTTGAACAAACCTCTTGGGCTTTACCAGTCAATTTGCATTGAAGCAACAAAGGCCAGACCTCTCTTGGCCAGCGCAATGAAGCAGCAATACGCTCAAACACATTAAAATAAGTATCAACTTCGGTCTCTCGGAACGGAGGCACCAAAGCAATGTGTTTACTTATATCAAAAGTGTGTGATGAATAAGCTGTGGAGGAGGACATACCCGGGCCTTGTGGAGGAGTCGGTGTAGCAGAGTTGGATCCACTCCTTTGGTCTCCCAGCTCCAACTCCCGCAGTCTGAGCTCTTTTTCCACCTCAAGCTCCAACCTACGGATGTTAATAGCCCTTTCATTTTCCGCCTCAAGCTCCATTTTACGAAGCCGATACTCCGCCTCACGTGCTTGTGCCTTCTCCTGAGCCTCCATCTGGAGACGGGCTATTCTAACCTTGACCTGGGCCCCTTCTCGAGACCCAGTTGACACAGGAGAGGTCAAGTGAAAATGTGGCAATGTGACGTTCACACCTGCCTTTTCAGCACCATGGGCTTGCTCCTCAGAAGGCGGTGCTTCTGTAGGTTCACCAGGAGGACTTGCATGTTCATCAGAGACCGCAGGTAAAACAAGCGTCCCCTGCTCCAACAGCTTATCTACCACAAGACACCTGATATCCTGCTTAAGATGCTTTTGTTGAACCGAGAGTTGAAAATGTGTGGCAATCTCCACTAAGTCTGCCTTGCGGCAGCTATCTAGCGCTTCCCAAGTAGGATTGCTCAAGAATTTCCCCAGATCAAAAGTACTAACTGCCATAATTTTTTTTACACAAAGTAATTAATAACTATACAAGTGTAAACAAACACAGTTCACCAAATCCATCAACCAACAATTGAACACGGGTTACAAAATCCCGGACGAGCCCCCATTTATGTTACGACCCCTGTGAGTCTAAGGGTAAAGGGCTGTAACATAACAGTTGGTTGACAGAAAAGATGGACCACGTTTGTAAACAACAATGATATTTATTGGTAGATGCAAAGGAAGCACATGTAGCTCAGGGGTGAGCCCAGGCCAAAACAACAAACAAACACCACTATACTCCAAATAAACACAATCTAATCTATGGTAAAAGAGATTACATTACCTAAACTACTCTTACCTAACCAAAACAGGAGAAAACAATGTCCAAAGGAAATGGCAGCTCACCCCATCTGTGCTTCCTGAGAAAGAGAGAAAAACACATTAATAATACAGAAACAAAAGCAGAATATATACAAAAACAAACTATGGCTGACAATGCTCTCTCTGTGGCCATACACACACAAGGAAATTACTACTAAGCACCAAAGGCCAATAAACAAAATGCAATACTGTCAAAGTTACAGGTTTACCAAAATCACAACAGGCCTAGCCTCATGCCAGAGAGAGAGAAAGACTGAAGTGAGAAGCCATGTTTTAACAGGTGTGGGGTGATCCATGATTGGGGGGTGTGGATTGAGTGTTGGAGTCTGGAAAGCCATCCACCAATCACTGCTGTGTTGCAATAATGGAAGGATTGGCCTGGCAGGGACCAATGGGGAAGGGAACAATGGCTGGAGGGAGGAAACAAAATGGAGAACACACACACATGGAGACACACACTGGGGAATATATACATTGGGATGTAACAAGAACCCTGTAGTGCCATGTAGTACCATGTAGTACCATGTAGTACCCTGTAGTACCATGTAGTACCCTGTATTACCCTGTGTAGTACCCTGTAGTACCCTGTAGTACCATGTAGTACCCTGTATTACCCTGTGTAGTACTCTGTAGTATCATGTAGTACCATGTAGTACCATGTATACCCTGTAGTACCATGTAGTATCATGTAGTACCCTGTAGTATCCTGTAGTACCATGTAGTACCATGTAGTTATATAGTTTTGTCCGCTATTCTTCTTTGGGCCTTTATCAGCTACTGTTGCCATGAATGGCAATGCAAATTCAAGAGAACTCCCCCTAAGGAAAAATATGCCCCATAGCCCCCACATTTTTAGGGTACCGGTCGAGACACTTCGGTTAACCTTAATTTACAGGGGAAAATCAATTTTTTTTGTATTTCAAAATTGTAGATAACTTTTGAAATAGCACCAAAATAACATTCTAGAGTTGAAATTGTGAATTTCCAGGTATTTCAAGAAGTGACCGGTAAAGGGTTAATAGTCGTAGGACTTTTTTGACTGATTTCACAACTAAAATCGACAAATCTGAATGTGAATGTGATTGACTTCCCACTCAAAGCTTTGCATCTTCTTGGCACTTTTCCACCACATGGTACCAGCTCAACCTTTCCATCAGGCAGAAGTTGTGGATAGTACCTGGTACAGTACCTGGTACTGTTTTTGGTATTACCTCCATCGAAGCGAGCCAAGGTGATCTTCTTATCAACTAGGAAATGCTCACGTAAAAATCATATTAGAAGTTTATTGTTAGGGTTTGTAAGCAACCCCAACAGCACGACACAGACAGGTAGTTCAGAGTTAGCCAAAAACGAAGGGCGTATTTATTTTCACAAACAGAAATGTGCGACAATTATGTTACTCCATTTGAGGGGAATGTCCTTTAGCAAAGTTGGGCTCTGCGGCTCTGCAGCACTGCCCTTAGCAGAGTTGACTCTGCGGCTCTGCAGCTCTGCAGCTTTATGCTATCCCACTCGAGGGGGAAAAAGAAACGTAGAATGTCATTAGTCCCAAACGTAGAAAATACGAGGCAGAGTCCAGTAACAAAACAATTTATCAATTCTTCAGTGTTTAAGGAAACACACAAAAACGGACGAAGGCAGTGAGTCCAGGACAAAAACGAGGATATAAGTTCATAGAAAAATAGTCTTCCAAAAGACTCACCAGGAGCAAGGTCGAAGTGGAAAACAAGGCACGGGTCCACGGTGAGGCAGAGAGAGAAAACAGCAACAAACTCCAAGGGACAGCGGAGAAGCGAAACGTCTCGCACTGGAGAAACACGAGAGGGAACAGCAGTAGAGTTGGTGGTGACAAAACGACCCGACAATGAATGTTCTGCAAACCGTGTATAAGAGACCTCCCGAGGAGCTGATTGGAAACTCCTCTCAGGTGCGTGATGGTAATTGACGCTGAGAAGCGCGCAGTGCTGGACCAGCCCTCACATTTATAAATCTAGTGATCTATGCACAAACACAATTTTTCTTTTGTTGGCAAATCAACATTACAACTTAGTTACAACAACATTGTGTAGCTAAGCAGGGTTGTACTTATAGGTGAAATATTTCCAATGTTCGCTATTTGGCGAAACAAGACGGCTGATCTGGACAGAAATCATCACTCTCACTACACTATTCTGGGCAATAGCGAACATTAACTACTTACTGTAATGTTACTACTTAGAAGCTAAAAGCAGATTTCCCAAGTTCAGTGTAAACTCTGGAAGTGTAAGCCAAACATTGGAGTGAATTTGATAAAGTCCAGAGGACCAGTCCAATAATGAAGTGATATAAAGGGGAAGATCTCCAACAATGGCTTTATACAGAAATAGATGCTACTGCAAATCACTTCTCTCTGTTAGAGAGGACCACCCGCCTCATTGTACAGGATACAATGGTGAGAACTATCACTATCAACTATCACCGGCGGTGATAAATCTGAGGGCTGAGTGATATACAGAATACAAGGGCTTAAGAATGGAAGCAGTAGCATGTCTATAAATCACATAAACCAAGACATATATAAAACCCTGGTTCTGTTCCTGTAGTAGAAGAAGAAGCCAATGTTGTGCCACAATTTACTGGCAAGATTGTCTATATGGTATTTAACTGTACATTTCTCATCAAGCCAGATGCCAAGATATTTGTATTCTGTATTCTCTATGTCAGAACCATTCACAGTCGACATATACAATGTATTGTAAACAATAGCCCTAGAGAACATCATGAATTTAGTTTTTTTGCACTAAGTGCAAGCTTACTGTAAGACCAATACGGATATTTTGCAGAGCATTCTTTGAGAGTTGCAGGTCCCCAATGGCTAGTTGTACAGAGTCAGCAATACAATAGACAATAGTGTCGTCCACATAAAGATGAGAAAGATGAGACAATAATATGAATATAAATGGTAAATAAGACAGGACCCAGGATTAATCCCTGCAGGACGCCTTTTGTAATAGGTAAGAACTCTGACTGCTCATTCATAATTTTTACACACTGAAGTCTCTCAGACAAATTGAGTCATGTTTATCCAGTACCAATGGGGTGGAAAAGCTGTCCTTGTTGCATAATGAGATTTGAAAGTATGATGCATTTTTAAATGGACTCACATGGTTCTTTGTCTGAAAGATACATTTTATTCCACCAATCAGCACCTCCATCCACAGGAAGTAGCTGACTATCATTTGACTGTCCCTTTCCAATGGGCCCTTTGTTGCCTCCTGTACAAGTCCCTACTGTGTGTGCTAAATCACCATGCTAACTAGGAGTGTCTTTGGGGATGGGAATGGATGCAGGAAGAGAGGATTCCCTTGTGGGTCTGCGTGACTGAGGCAGTTCAGCGTTGTCGAGATGCTGAGCTTTGCACTAAGTAGGGATTGCACCAGTAATGCCACTGGTAGCAGTTATCTGACTGATACCAGGGTAAAACAGGATGTTATATTGTAGAGTTTCCATGCTACTAAAATCTGGTAGCCTCTAGTCACATGTAACAAGTCAGAAATCAGTGCTGTAAAAATAGGACTGTAGCCTTTTACAGATTTGTTAGCACTGGTTGTTGCCTGATCAGAAGAGTTTGTATGGACAATTTCACTGTTTCATGCATCATTGATCAGCCCAACTATGTGCTTTAGCTTGCTAAAGAAGTCAAGTCAAATTGACTACTGTACAGCCCAGTATCACAACGCACGTCTCAATATGTTTCACAAGCCAACATCACAATGGAACAACACCCCCTGACCTTAAACCTCAACGGCAGAATTCTAATGTTCTCATGAAAAAGTTACATAGTGCAGGTTAAAATAAAGTAAATGGGTGGGAATGGATCAGTACCCTGCTTCAGCTGATGGTACAGTTGTGAACTCTGAATCTGTATCCATACATCCCTAGCACTAAGTTTGCAGGTTTGATTACCATTGAACTCATTTGACTTCAAAAGTACACTTAACTCATTCTGCACCATCGCTTAATGCGCGAGAGGGCGCTAGAACGCCACCGCTTTAATCAATGGGGGGACTGCAAGATTTGCGAGTGCTTAAAATATATCTTAAATTATAGCTATGGGTCTAATACACCCGTTGATTATCAGTGAATTGCTTCCAGTCAACATGTACAAAACGGATTGTTTTTTCATCGGTACATTTCCGTTTGATACCGTTTTGAATATGAGTATAGTTTTGGTGATTCTTATTAATTCCAGGAAAATACGCGATAATAGCCCTTTAGTGGAATA
Organism: Notolepis coatsorum; assembly: GCF_963971535.1. Lineage (NCBI taxonomy): Eukaryota > Metazoa > Chordata > Actinopteri > Aulopiformes > Paralepididae > Notolepis > Notolepis coatsorum. The sequence continues at coordinate 123,013,895 of NC_140167.1, forward strand.
CACTAAACACGTTGTAATTTTCCGCCTGATTATCGAATCTTCCTGAAATCAATGCTAGATCATCATTATTATCCTTCCTCGTGCAAGAATGAAAAGAGCCCTGGACCGCGGCGCCCCCCCCCCCCACCTCCTGCACTCAACGGCACACAGCCACACACACACACACACAGAGACAGCATCGATCGGGGTAGAAATAAATATCAGATCAACGATCAAATTTATATCTACTGTTCTTACCTTGTATCTGATGTAATGCAAAATAAATAATCCAATTATCTGATCGCCATTCCAAATACTGCTCGTGGAGGTCCGTACCACATTACCGACCGTTACACACTGACGGGCGGGCGGGGTTACTGTTCCATGCCATCGTTTATTTAAATTTTTTTTTAATCTTTATTCGCTTTTTCCTGGTCGCGCAGGACCGACAGCTTTTTTCTTGGCCACGCAGGACCGACAGAGGAGAGGGGGAGAAACGGGAGGAGAAGAGGGGAAGACATGCGGCATATGGTCACCGGGTCTGGGAAACGAACCCGGGACAACCGCTTCACGACTCAGCGTGCTATGTGGTGTGCTACTGGAGCGCCCCCATGCCATCGTTGTTGAGGCCTACCTTGCCTGAGTATTTAAACCCCGCCCGCACGGCTCGGATCGTCCCAGAAAAGAAACTACACCATTCCCAATTAGGGTTGGGCATCGTTTGGATTTGAACGATTCCGGTTTCCGATTGCGATTCTCCATATCGATTCCTGTTCTAAACGATTCTCGGTTCCGATTCTTTGAGGTGCAGGTCAAAACAGGTCACAGCTTATTTCGCAGGAGAATTTCCGGTTCCAGAACCGGAAGTTAGGAACCGGTTCCTATTAGAACCGGTTTTCGGTGCCCAACCCTATTCCCAATGGAGTGCAATACCAGCTGGAAGGCATAGGCGGCGGCATTTGCCCTTTTGCGAGCTCAGACGCATTGCCAATGATAACATCAGGCTGGATGGATGGAATTTAATGGATATCGCTAATAAAAGAAATAACGATTAAAACCCGACTATACTCGTGATTGGCGCTCAAGCGATGGCGAGTTAACCCGACTATCATCGTGACTGGTGCTGAATGAGTTAATCAGTACTGCACCATAATGGCTACTTTGGGTAAAATTTATTACTTCTGTTTTTGTTTTGTTTCGCTTTTCATCTGATACACAAGCAATTATTTGGGCAGAGAGTGGGTGAAATTGGAATGCATGGTTTGGTTCTCTGGTAATAATCACCACACAAACACGTTACGTAATTTGTAATCGAACCCCTTAATGAACTTAACCTCAATCAGTGCCACTTTGCTGTCAGGTAATTGAGGATAATTTAGCCCAGAATTCTCACTCAGGTTGATGAGTATGACTAAGGATATTTATGTCTGATGGTAGTGTGGAAAACCAATGAAATTAATGTTCTCATCCTGTCAAAGTTAAAGTCTGAATGTCACATAAAAGAAAAACTTGAGTTATTCTTTCAGAAGACTAAACCCACTTTGTCATTGTAATTACAAGCTAGAATGACAAAAACATGGGGAACTCATTCCCCAAAAGGTCCATCAGTAGAAAATCGTGGCATTCTAGCTTGTAATAACAATTTAACATCATGTTATTTTCCTCCTGTTGAGCTGAACCCTATGACCTATAGACATACACCATGTACCAAATGTACACCCCCCCGCATGTACATTTACAGTTAAAGCGGGCCTTAGACATAAACTGAAACATACTGTACCTCTTTGATGTGCAAATTCACTCTCTCTGACTTCAATTTGTAACTGCTTTCAGGGAATTATCTCTCAAACACACATACACACACCACCAGTGATTCTCAAACTGAAGGGATGATGAAATGAGGAAGGATTAACATTTTCTGCTTACTTGTCAGCCCTAAATCGTAATGCATAATGCTACAGTGACTTGCCATATACTGTACCAAATGATATAATGCATTATATTCTACCTCACCCAGAATCACAATAGGAAGCCAATGAAAATATAATGTTTTATGTGAATTTGCTCATCAGGCGGGAAGCTAGCCATTGTGCCAAACTCACTATGAACACAATTCAACTAGACAATGGAGATTTCCATTACTTAGTTTATGTCAGGAGCAAGGTTTCTTCTACAAGGTGAAAGACTTTGCCAGTGAACATCTTTCTGTGTTGGTGATGTGCCTTTTCAAGTTCCACCATGCACCGGCTATCCACATTTGGCACAGTGCATGTTATTGTCAACCCAGGGTGCGTTTTCTTTGTCAGTCCCTGGCCCCGCTAGGGTGTGGGCCTGTTTCAATTGAAACGGGTGAAACATAGCTAAGGCCGTCAATGCCTTTAGACGGAAGGCTATTGTTAGGTTCAGGAACCACGCGTCATCACTGTCTCTCTCTCTCTCTCTCTCTCTCTCTCTCTCTCTCTCCTCTCTCCTCTCTCTCTCTCTCTCTCTTCTCTCTCTCTCTCTCTCTCTCTCCTCTCTCTCTCTCTCTATCTCTCTCTCTCTCTCTCTTTCTCTCTCTCTCTCTCTCTCTTCTCTCTCTCTCTCTCTCACACACGCACACATGCACATGCAAACGCACATGCACATGCTACATGCATGAAGGCACAGAGGCTCCTCTCCTTTGAACCTGTGTGCCATGTTAGCCTGAGGGGTTTGTCACCCTCTGGGAAATGGTCATGAATGGTGTATTCATCCATTACCACACAAATCCACACGCATTTACACACACATACATTAACACATACACACACAGCCCCATTCAACTGCTACCCACAGGAGGCGATTATTCACTATGCACTCACTCACATACACACACACACACACACAACACACACACACACATCACACACACACACACACACACCACACACACACACACACACACACACACACACACACACACACACACACACACACACACACACACACACACATACACCACACATACACACACAGTCTCCTAATTAGCTGAGTGGAGGAAGTGAATTATGCCGAGTGTGGGCATCTTGTGATGAGGCTGGAACCTATGCAGCCTATGCAGGTGCCCCCCACAGTCACTGCCATCATCCCCATGGATCTGCGTGTGGTGGACCATCACCACCACCACCACCCCCCGCACCAGCAGCCCCCCTTCGGCCCTCGGGCCCCCGGCCCACCCTGCACCCCCCACCTCCACCGCCTCCCCAGCATCCTCAGAGCCAGGCCATGGTAGCGGTGAGTAACACCAATGTCGGCTACTTGGCTCAGTGTGATTTGATTTACCATAGTAGGGCTGAGTAATATATTGATATTGTGCTTATCATGTACAGTATTGTCTATCATTAATGTTATTGTCTAGCATGAAGCCAGTGTATCATATGAAACTGGAGATCGCTGGCAAGCTATAGATACCATGCCAATGATCATACTAGTTTACTGGGAAAGGGACTAAACCTCTCAATCTCTAGTCTGCAAATATAAGACAGCATTTTTGGGCGGTGTGAGTGGGAGGGTGGGGAGGGGATTTTGGACATGTGTATGTTTTGGGCAGTGTGTGTATTCTCCTCTCCAGTTCTTCTCTCCTCTTCTCTCCTCTCCCCCCACTCTCCTCTCATCTCCAGTCCTCCTCTCCACTCATCTCCTTTCCTCTCCTCCCCAGTCATCCTCTCCTCTCCTCTCCTCTCCAGTCTTCCTCCCCTCTCCTCTCCTCTCCAGTCCTCATCTCATCTCCTCTCCTTTCCTCTCCGGTCCTCCTCTCCTCTCATCACCTATCCTCTCCTCTCCTCTCCAGTCCTCATAATCAATTCTCCCCTCCCTCCCCTCCCTCCCCCCCCTCCCCTCCCCTCCCCTCCCCTCCCCTCCCCTCCCCTCCCCTCCCCCCTCATCTCCTCTCTCCTCTCCTCTCCTCTCCTCTCCTCTCCTCTCCTCTCCTCTCCTCTCCTCTCCTCTCCTCTCCTCTCCTCTCCTCTCCTCTCCTCTCCTCTCCTCTCCTCTCCTCTCCTCTCCTCTCCTCTCCTCTCCTCTCCTCTCTGTTCCTTCCATCCACATGTATCTCTATGTGTGACTGTGAGAGATAGAGTGTGTGGTGTCTTGGTGTCTCGTCTGAATACAAAAGGGACTGTACACAGCAGTAATGTACCATTGGAAGGACACCGGAAGGTGTCTGTATGTGTGTGTGTGTATTTGTGCATACGTGTGCGTGTCTGTTAGCAGTATTACGCTGCTTTGCCATCTCCATGGAAACCTAATCCAAGGATTGGAGACACTCGAGTTTAACAATCTACTGATATCTGGCATTCCTGTTTTATATTTGCAGGTACCGATATTAACGACAATCCTAAATGATATTCCATAAGAACCGCATTTGATAAGCAGAATCTAAATCTGAACTGGAATCGATCAAATTCAAACGATACTCAACCCTACCTAGTCCTTGGGGAACACTTTGTGTGTGTGTGTGTGTGTGTGTGTGTGTGTGTGTGTGTGTGTGTGTGTGTGTGTGTGTGTGTGTGTGTGTGTGTGTGTGTGTGTGTGTGTGTGTGTGTGTGTGTGTGTGTGTGTGTGTGTGTGTGTGTGTGTGTGTCAGTGGAGGCTGCTGACCAAATTTTTAGGTGAAGCACAAATTATTATATTATATTATATATTAAATTATATTTTTAAAACATCCCCCACTGTGTGTCAGTGGTCAGTGGACACAGATGAAAACATATTAACATTAGGTGACAGCGCACCTGACCAGATGAAATCATATTAGGTGACAGCGCACCTGACCAGATGAAATCATATTAGGTGACAGCGCACCTGACCAGATCAAAACATATTAGGTGACAGCGCACCTGATCAGATCAAAACATTTTAGGTGACAGCGCACCTGACCAGATCAAAACATATTAGGTGAAGGTGACAAGGAAGCCACAGACTCATACCCCCCCGACACTCAACTAACCGCCTCGGACAGTCCTTCATACCAGTGGCCATCAGGCTCCACAACAGTGGGCAGCAACTGCTGCCAGACATCGACCTAGAACTAATAGGAACCCAAGTAGGACAATAACACTACCTTATGCATACTGCACCTTATGTGGATACTGTGATACTGTGAATAATGAATAATGTATATTTCAGTTAGTTAGATAGTAAATTATAACACTACCTTATGCATACTGCACCTTATGTGACACTGTGAAAATATATTTCAGTTAGTTAGATAGTAAATTATATTGACCTATTTGTTCACACTGCTTGTGTTGTTTTCACTACCTGTACCCCCCCCCCCTTCCCCCATGCTGCTATGATGCCTGAATTTCCCCAAGGGGATCAATAAAGGAATATCTTATCTTATCTTAAAAGGAAAGATGAAATTCCCTACCTGGGTTCCATCTATAGAGGCAAATCATTCCTGTGACAAAATGGGATCCAATGTAATAAAACTAAGTCAACCAACTAACTAGATTCCTGTACCGTATCTCCTCTCTGGTAAACAAGAATACCTTGAAGACTCTAACAGGAGCACTCATTCAAGGGTACTACGACTATGCTTGCACCTCATGGTACCAAAGCACCTCAAAGGCACTAAAAACAACATTACAAACATCACAAAACAAACTGGTCAGACTACTGCTTGACCTTACTCCTAAAACCCACCTCACCCCTGCCCACTTTGACAACCTAGGATGGCTTAGAGTAGACGACAGAGTACAGCAACTTGCAATGGGCCTGGTCTACAAGATACACTACACCACTAAGATACCCATGTGCATGTCGAAATACTTCCAAAGGTCAGTGAATACCACGACCACAACACCAGAGGGAGTTTCCACAAATCATGTTCAAACCCAGATAAAATAATAAAAAAAAAAAAAAAAAAAAAATTAATAAAAAAAAATAGTCATAACTTAGAAATTAGATTGCATAGAATATTGCTTCTTTCTGTTACATTTTGTATAAAAGTATTCTGTACTTCTGTATGACAACTAATAAAGAAACTTGAGAAACTTGAGATTGGCCAGAGCTAAACCTAACCTGCAGATGGACCCGTTTTGACTTTGCAATGCAGCAATCTCTGATTGGATTTGCAAGGCTGCCAATCATATTCAACCTCCGTGTATTGGATGTCAAGGGCTGTCAATCATTCAATCCTCCATTCAATAACAAGAGTTTAACTGCACAGACCGTGCTTAGACGAAGTTAATAGCCTATTTTGATTGGCTGTTATTTATTATTTATATAACATTGGGTCAACCTGCGAAGTATTCTGCACAAATATTACTGCAGTCATTACTGCAGTGCAGGCCTGCTCAGAGCTGTCAATTTTGGCCATTTTTGAAGAAAAAAATAATTCACTGGCATTTTTTTACAGAGAAAACTTTTCTAATAAAGAAATATAAAATAATAATAATTAAAAAAAATATTTTTTTTATAAATAAAATAAATGTATATATATGTAAATTAATAATAATTATGAATTATGAGTGAATTTGTGTTTCACGTGTTGTCATAGAGAAACCTCCACTGGTGTGTGTGTGTGTGTGTGTGTGTGTGTGTGTGTGTATGTGTGTGTGTGTGTGTGTGTGTATGCGTGTGTACGTCTACGCGTGTATGAGAAGCTACTCACTCTGCAAATAGGCCTCCATGGTGTTGCCAAGGCCTAGCAGCCAGCCAATGAGGAAGATGAAGTCTAGGCTAAAAATAGCTCTAGTATGTATCATCCCATCAGAGGACTGCTTG
>NC_140167.1:123020820-123123320 GCF_963971535.1 Notolepis coatsorum
CCAGTGGCCATCAGGCTCCACAACAGTGGGCAGAAACTGCTGCCAGACATCGACCTAGAACTAATAGGAACCCAAGTAGGACAATAACACTACCTTATGCATACTGCACCTTATGTGGATACTGTGATACTGTGAATAATGAATGTATATTTCAGTTAGTTAGATAGTAAATTATAACACTACCTTATGCATACTGCACCTTATGTGACACTGTGAAAATATATTTCAGTTAGTTAGATAGTAAATTATATTGACCTATTTGTTTACACTGCTTGTGTTGTTTTCACTACCTGTACCCCCCCCCCCCCCTTCCCCCATGCTGCTATGGTGCCTGAATTTCCCCAAGGGGGTCAATAAAGGAATATCTTATCTTATCTTAAAAGGAAAGATGAAATTCCCTACCTGGGTTCCATCCTATAGAGGCAAATCATTCCTGTGACAAAATGGGATTCAATGTAATAAAACTAAGTCAACCAACTAACTAGATTCCTGTACCGGATCTCCTCTCTGGTAAACAAGAATACCTTGAAGACTCTAACAGGAGCACTCATTCAAGGGTACTACGACTATGCTTGCACCTCATGGTACCAAAGCACCTCAAAGGCACTAAAAACAACATTACAAACATCACAAAACAAACTGGTCAGACTACTGCTTGACCTTACTCCTAAAACCCACCTCACCCCTGCCCACTTTGACAACCTAGGATGGCTTAGAGTAGACGACAGAGTACAGCAACTTGCAATGGGCCTGGTCTACAAGATACACTACACCACTAAGATACCCATGTGCATGTCGAAATACTTCCCAAAGGTCAGTGAATACCACGACCACAACACCAGAGGGAGTTCCACAAATCATGTTCAACCCAGATAAAATAATTTAAAAAGTAAAAAAAAAAAAAAATTAATAAAAAAAATAGTCATAACTTAGAAATTAGATTGCATAGGTCTATGAATCGATATCGCGATTCTGTTTTGATTAATTGCCCAGCCCTACAGTGTGTACAGTAAGTTAGCTTGGTGATTATCATTGTGATGTAGGCTAAGCTGGCTAGCTACTGTTAGCATACAAGCTTTTACAAACACTGTAGCCTACTTACTTTTTCATCCACAACGTTTTTTCTGATCCAGATGCATAAGTCCACTTCTTCATGTTGCTCAGTTGCTGGTTTATACTTCGGTCCTAATGTTGGCGCAAAGTTTAATTTAGCCTGACTTGACTTGTTATAGCTGTACAGCTTACTTCTACTAAACAACAACTAAACTACTACCTTGCTCTTTCAAACAGTCAAAACGGGTCCATCTGCAGGGTCAGAGGTTAGGTTTAGCTCTGGCCAATCTCAAGTTTCTCAAGTTTCTGTATTAGTTGTCATACAGAAGTACAGAATACTTTTATACAAAATGCTTCTTTCTGTTACATTTTGTATAAAAGTATTCTGTACTTCTGTATGACAACTAATAAAGAAACTTGAGAAACTTGAGATTGGCCAGAGCTAAACCTAACCTGCAGATGGACCCGTTTTGACTTTGCAATGCAGCAATCTCTGATTGGATTTGCAAGGCTGCCAATCATATTCAACCTCCGTGTATTGGATGTCAAGGGCTGTCAATCATTCAAACATCCATTCAATGGCAAGAGTTTAACTGCACAGACCGTGCTTAGACGAAGTTAATAGCCTATTTCGATTGGCTGTTATTTATTATTTATATAACATTGGGTCAACCTGCAAAGTATTCTGCACGAATATTACTGCAATCATTACTGCAGTGCAGGCCTGCTCAGAGCTGTACATTTTGGCCATTTTTGAAGAAAAAAAAAGTTCACTGGCATTTTTTTTACAGAGGAAAACTTTTCTAATAAAAAAATATAAAATAATAATAATTAAAAAAATATTTTTTTTATAAATAAAATAAATGTATATATATATGTAAATTAATAATAATTATGAATTATGAGTGAATTTGTGTTTCACGTGTTGTCATAGAGAAACCTCCACTGGTGTGTGTGTGTGTGTGTGTGTGTGTGTGTGTGTGTGTGTGCGTGTGTACGTCTACGTGTGTATGAGAAGCTACTCACTCTGCAAAAAGGCCTCCATGGTGTTGCCAAGGCCTAGCAGCCAGCCAATGAGGAAGATGAAGTCTAGGCTAAAAATAGCTCTAGTATGTATCATCCCATCAGAGGACTGCTTGGCCTCGGGCTCGTGTGGCTGACTTGATTGGCCTCACACTGTAGCTGTGGATTAGTGCCAGGTATTGGAAAAACTATATCTATTGATAATGCGACTATTTTTGTTTAGCCCACATTGTCACTGAAAATCTGTCAAAATGTGTTCAGCCGGTCTGCTTTGGGGGTCGATTGTTTGTTCCCCCGATGGCTGACTCAGCGTGTTGAATCCATGTCAGCAAAGTGTCGGCTCAGGGCAGAAGCTTTGCAAGCTTGCTAGGTTTTCAAGTGGACTCAAGAAAGTATACACTGCATGTCGTCTTACGCCTATAATCATATCGACTGGACTCTCCAATGTGAAGAAGCAGCCTGACACCCGTTCTTAACCCTTCCACTGCGATAATACACAGAAGGTTAACCTTTTCACTGCCACACGACAGCAGGTTAACCCTTTCACTGCCACACTATAGAAGGTTAACCCTTTACTATCACACTACCGACGACGGGTAACCATCAGTAGTGTGATAGTAAAGGTAGGGCTGGGCGATATGACGATATTATATAAATATCGGGCAGAGTTCATTAACGATACACTTTTTAAACGTATCGTGGATATCGTGATGTTTTGCCCTCGCGTTAGAGGATTGTGTCGCGTCAATCTGGTCCACACGTTCAAAAAGTTTCAGTCAAGCGACCTGCACAACCCCGCCCCCACACACACGCAACTGCATCAAAGTTACTTATGATTAACAATTCGTAATTCGTAATTCGTTTTGTGGCATTAACGTTATATAGTTACACGTTCAATAACATCAGCATATTTACCCGACCATAGCTAGCATTGTTGGTCATTCATATCTCAGTTCCTCCCTTTGCTCAGAGAGCCCGTACAGAATTTTACCCATTCTGCAATCTGTTAATAAAGTTTTCAATCAGACAAATGTATAGAAAAGCTTTTATTATAACATTTGTTGCAGTAAAATCATCATGCCTCGTTTGGTACTCCTGTGGAGCGCTGGTAGTCTACTCGTGGGTGGCGGGGAGCTAACGTTATTAGCTCCGGTAGGTTTGTTATTGATACACTCGTGTAGATCAATGACGGACTTCCCGGAAGTAAAAAAACAAATAAGCGGTATGACAACTGTTTTATGTTTTATGTTTTTCCATTTTATTATTTATGTTTGTGGAATTTCTGCTCAAGTCAGTATTTTTTATTTTGTTTTTGAGTATTACATTTTTTCTTTATTGTTTATGTCTGTTTAATAGTGTTGTTGATGTTATTGTATATGTTGTGTTGTATGTCTATAAATGTTTAATAAAAATGTAAGTTAAAAAAAAAAAGTAAAAAAAAAGGTAAAAAAAAAACGATTGCCGATTGGTGGTAAGAACAGCAGAGGCGGGTGCAAGCGGTGTGACGTAATTGGCAGAATCGACTGTCAATCAAAATTGTTCTGTTGCCGTCTACCATGCATTGCTTTGGTTGAGAGAGATAGTGCTCTCTTATTAAAACTCATAAACAAGTCTTGAGCAAGACAAGTTAGTCTGTTAGGTTATGAAAGCCAGTGAGTATTGTATGACTCAGACTTCAGCAATAATCATGACTCATGAGCATTATAAAATAAAAACACACATGGCATGGTGGAATACCATAAACATATTTCTTGATGTTTCCTTTTTTTAAGTAAGTAAAGAGGCCTATGTTCATATCGGTGAGCACAATTTGTAACACAAAAAGAGAGATGTGTAGCCTATTTATTAATTTAATATTGTATTTATTCATTTTATTATTATTATTTTATTTGTTGCCATGCCTAAAATAATAAAGTCAAGCATAGGGCTAAAACATTTTCTTAAACAATAATAAAAAAAATTGTTATATGGTTATAATAAAAGATGTTCTATACATTTGTCTGATTGATTGATTGAAAACTTTATTAACAGATTGCAGAATGGGTACAATACAGTACAGCTCAATACAACAACAGTGGACTGGAGGATGAAGACCAGAAAAAGACTTTCGGCTTTTTTACATAAGGGTCCTCCATTTTCAATTCATCAAAATATTTAGAGACATACAAATATACAGTAGTTTCATAAAAAAATTTAATTGTTTGGGGGGGGGGGGGGGGGGGGGGGGGGGAAGGAAAAACATCGTGATGTGTATCGTGTATCGCCGAAAGGTCAGAAAATATTGTGATATCATATTTAAGCCATATCGCCCAGCCCTAAGTAAAGGGTTAACTTTCTGTAGTATGGCAGTGAAAGGGTTAAAGGTCCCGTGTCTTATAAATGGCTTTTTCCAGTGTTTAGCATTGTTTCCTAGCAATGGGGGTTTATATCAATGGGGTCTGTGTCTCTAATTCTCATTGTATCTCATCAGTCTAGTCTCGAGTTCACGAGATCCTCCCTCACTCAACTAAGCCATTCTGATTTGACTGTTTTGCTGACGTGAGTAAGGCACTGGTTGTAGTCACCGCCCACAATCAACAATTCGCTCAACAACAGAGCGAGTGGAATTACTTCCTCAAACGGGTTGACGTGCGCGGGTGCCGACAGAGACAGCAGAGAACGAACGAGCGAGAGAGAGGGAGGGAGTGAGAGAGATAGAGAGAGATAGAGAGGGAGAGATAGAGAAAGGGAGAGAGAGATAGAGAGGGAGAGAGAGATAGAGAGAGATAGAGAGGGAGATATAGAGAAAGGGAGAGAGAGGGAGAGAGAGAGATAGAGAGGGAGAGAGAGAGAGAGTGGCACGAGCATTTAGACACAACCTCCAGCCCTGCGCGCGGGAGTGTGTGTGTGTGTGTAAATGTGTGTGCGCGCGGGGGGACAGAGGTATATATTAATTGTCATTTGAAACAAGTTACCAATGCATTGTCCCGTGGGATTATGCCCCCCCCCCCCCCCCCCCCCCCCCGCGGCGAAATCAATTAGTATCCCCCTCCTCTATCTCTCTATATCTCTCTCGGTCCAGTGCAGACTGTGGGTGACTGTCACTCAAACCGCTTATGGGCTGAGCCCAGCCCAAAACAGCTTGAAATGTTGAAGTGGAAAAATGCTGCTTTAGAGTACTTGATTAGAAATACAAAACAATGCATTTTTTTTGGATTTTTTTTTTTACAGATGTGTTCCATAGACTCACAGGAATTGTGTAAAGTAGCCCAAATAGTGAAAGGAATAGCAATGCATGTCCCCTTTAACATACAGTGATGGGAGCAAGTGACCGGCAGAGTGGTGAGAAAACATTAACAGCTGCCCACCGCTAGTTTCAATGAAACTTCCCACATTGCGGGCATGCGGCAGGGAACAGAGCATCGCTTTCCTGGCCTTTCTGGACGGCTCTATTTCAGCAACATTTTGCTGGTGTAACCTGCTATTGGTGGAACTTCTATCTTTGATCTATTTTTGATACCAGCATGTGAATCTAAAATAAACCTGCATGCTACAGTTGTCATAAAATGATGTATGCGTGACAAAGACCTAGTAAATCTCACTGTTTTTATATATATAAATATGAAGAAGAAGGGAGGACGGGGCGGCTGGGTGGCGCAGCGGACATTGCGCTCGTCACCAACGCAAGAGACACCGGTATCGAATCCGGCTGTCGGCGTTGCCTCCGGCTTGGGCCGGCCGTCATACTAACTCAATTGGCAGAGTTAGCGGGTGGGAAGTCGATGGGTGGTAATCTGGACGTTGTAAACAGCAACTCCTACAGGTCGGTTGGGGCGCCTGCACAGCAGAGACAAGAAAATGGCGGGGGTAGTGTGAGCCTCCTACACGTTACTCCTCGCCAAATGAGAGTCCACGCTCGCAGGTGAAAAGATGCGACTGGCTGCCTCCACATGTATCGGAGGGGACATACGATGGGCTTCTATCCTCCCTACAACCGGCCAGTGGGGGGCACATGCGAGCAACGATCATGACAGGGGAGGGGAGAATTGGCACGGCTAAATTGGGATGGGAGAAAAATAGAAAAAGAGGAGAAAAAGTGGATCCAAAAAAAAGAAGAAGGGAGGACAACAGCAAAATAAAGAGCACAGATATTGAAGGTTTGTTCCTGTTCCCTATACGTTGCTCCAACCATGTCTAGATACTTTCCAGTGCGCTCAAATCCAGAACTGATGTGAATTCTGTGTTTTTAGCTTCACAGTCAACACTCTAATTTCCCTAAAAGCAATCTCTATTGAAGAAACCAGTTGTCTGTGGTCTGATTCTATTAGGAAAATCAGATGGCTTTTCCAAATATTTAACAGAAAATAAGTTTATCTACATAATATAATGACATACTGTAACTGAGGGGTACAATTCCCTGACTGTATTGATAAGTATGGTATCATTAAACCACTACTGCGTTATGTACATTACTACTGGCCATACAGTACACAGGTATATGTGATGAACACCCCCACAATAACACGGCTTAACAAGAAAGTACTGTTTGTAATAATATTTATTAGAAGAGCACCAAGATTATCTTACATTTATTAAGATTGAGAGTTGCGCTTGTAAGGCGAAGAATGTGCATGAATAGGTCAAGAGCGTAAGTCCATGAGCATATTACGAAGGGGATAATTAATACCACCTGTAGCATAAGAATTATATATGGTACACTAGTAGGTCAGCTGGGGATACTAAGGGGGTCCCCTCCGGTTGTAAGCCAGCAGGGGAGAGGATTTGTCGGTAGCAGAAGTCTGGATCAACGAGGAATAAGGAGGCTCCAGGTACAGGAGACAGTGCAATAATCCCTTGATCCGTAGACAAAGCAACAGCTATTCTCCGGTGTGCAGTGCCGCATGGAGGAAAGCTAGCCAGCCTCAGAGTCCTAGAGGCGGGCTCGACGGTGCTCCTCACAGGGTAAATCCCACACGGTAGTGGGTGTAGACGATTCTCTGCTCCAACAGCCACAGGACCAAAGCATTATAATCCAGCCGAAAAGGGCTCTGTAGTCGTCGGTGTAGGTTATCCAGTGTACATATCCACACGGTTCTCGTCTAGGGCTCCTCGGATGACGGCACAAGGTTAGGCCGCCCAGCCTGGATAAGCACACTAGCTCGGTACGATGAAACGTTGGTAATGCTGGTCACTGTAGAACGGTAGCCGCACGATACACTATACATAATAGACTATTACTTAATAATAGAATAGGTCGAACTCGACGATACAGCGTTAAACTCTGACACTTCAGCTATCAATTTGCACGCGGTCTCAAGGCTCTATTGCGGGGCAAAACGGGCCCACTTCACAGATTGATTGATTGATTGATTGAAAACTTTATTAACAGATTGCAGAATGGGTACAATACAGTACAGCTCAATACACACAATTGTTAAGGGGATGCAGACCAGAGAAAGACTTTCGTCTTGTTTACATCAGGGTCCCCCATTTTCAATTCATCAGGACATATATGACATACATGACAGATAGTCAGTACTGCTACATCTATACATTTATGACATACCAGATTTGCAAATACAGTACTGTTTGTGATACAGAAGGAGTCAAGAAAAGGGAGTATATACATTTGACGTAGAAACTGTACATTGGAGGAGGTTGGGTGGGGGGGGGGGGGTTGGGTACATTGGGATATTGACAACCATACTGGGTAATTTACATTGGAGGTGGTTGGGGGGGGGGGGGGGGGCACACTGTATAAACAAGCAAAACTGTACATTGAGGGGGGGGGGAGGAGACACTGTACAAACAAACAAAATTGTACATTGGACTATTGACAAAACCATACTATGTAAATGACTGTACATTGGAGGGGGTTGGGTTAGGATATTTACAGGGGCCAGTGTTGAATTGCAGTCTCCCGTAGGTGTCCCTTGAGAGAGGTTTTGAAAGTGGGTAGTGATCCACATTCCTTTACAGCTTTGGGTAGGGCGTTCCACATTGATGTGGCATAATTGCGAAACGTGTTTAGTCCCTTATTTGAGCCGAATCTGGGTTTAACATGATTTGTGGAGCTCCCTCTGGTGTTGTGATCGTGGTATTCACTGACCTTTGGGAAGTATTTTGACATGTACATGGGTACCTTGGTCGTGTAGTGTATCTTGTAGACCAGGCCCATTGCAAGTTGCTGTACTCTGTCGTCTACTCTAAGCCATCCTAGGTTGTCAAAGTGGGCAGGGGTGAGGTGGGTTCTAGGAGTAAGGTCAAGCAGTAGTCTGACCAGTTTGTTTTGAGATGTTTGTAATTTTGTTTTTAGCGCCTTTGAGGTGCTTTGGTACCATGAGGTGCAAGCATAGTCGTAGTACCCCTGAATGAGTGCTCCTGCCAGAGTCTTCAGGGTATTCTTGTTTACCAGAGAGGAGATCCGGTACAAGAATCGAGTTCGTTGGTTGACTTTTTTTATTACATTGGATGCCATTTTGTCACAGGAGAGATTAGCCTCTAGGATGGAACCCAGGTAGGTAATTTCATCTTTCCTTGTGACAATATTGTCACCCACTGTAACTGAGAAGCCGTCGGTCTTGCTGAGTTTGTTATTTGAACCGAAGAGAATGGACTCTGTTTTGCCCATGTGTTATGATAGTTTGTTATCAGCGAGCCATATGCAGATTCTGCCTAGTTCCGAGCTGAGGGTTTTTTCAACCTGTAACTTGTTCTTGTCAGAGACCAGCAGGGCTGAGTCGTCCGCAAACAGGAACAAGTTGCAGTCACAAGCTGACGACATGTCATTTGCATAAATTAGGAACAGTAGCGGTCCTAGTATGCTTCCTTGTGGAACACCACAGCTCACTGTGAGGGGGGGGGATAGGGTACCGTTTACCTCCACCATCTGTTCCCTCCCCTCAAGGTAGGATTGCATCCAGCTCACTGATAGACTATCAAAACCAATTGCTTTTAGCTTGTCAATCAGAATGGAGTGATTGACCGTGTCAAAGGCCTTTTGTAGGTCCAGCATGACCATGCCGCAGTATTTGCCTGCGTCCACCTCTTGTTTGATGTGGTCATTCAAATAGAGAAGGCATGTGTCAGTGGAGTGGGATGTTCTGAAGCCAGATTGGAATTCGTAGATTAGATTTTTTTCCGCTAGGTACTTTTCGACCTGTTCGTAGACTATTTTTTCCATGACTTTCGAGATGGAGGTGAGAATAGAAACAGGGCGGTAGTTGCCTGGGTCTAATTTGCTGCCCTTTTTGTGCAGAGGGGTCACCCTCGCAATTTTGAAGTCCTTGGGGACGTGTCCCTGTTTTATGGAGAGGTTTATTATGTGTGTGATGATTGGGGTGATGGCGGCTGCTGAGTCTGAGGAATTTGGAGGGGATGTTGTCATGGCCAGTGGCCTTGTTAGGTTGGAGGGCGCTCAGTTTATTGAGTACCTCATCTGTTGTTACCATTTCCAGCTTGAAGTCGTCCTTGCGGACCCCTAGGTTTTTGTAGTAAGCTACTATGTGTTCTACCCCATAAAGCCCTGAGTGGGAGGGTAGTTTGTTTACCAGTGTTGTGGCTATGTTTGTGAAGAAAATGTTTAAGTAATTGGCTACATCCAGCTTGTCTGTGATGAGCGTGTTGTCAGTTTTTATGTTTATGTTTGAGAATCTGGTTTTAAGTTTTTTACTGCATCCTAGTTGATTATTGAGTAATTTCCAAAGTTCACGTGGTTTGTTTTTGTTTTCCTCAGTTTTGTCATTGATGAAATTCTTTTTTGCAGTTTTGATCATGGAGTTTACGTCGTTTCTTAGTCTGTTTCTTTCTAGTTTGAGTTCAGTCACGTGGGCTTGGAGTTCACTGCTCGTGCTTTTAGTAAGCTTTGACTGACTTTTACGAAACTCAGAGCATTTTTTGTCTCTGGTTTTCATAGCGGCCAGTTCTTAGGGGGGCCATGTCGTTTAGTATTGTTGAGAATTTGGTTTTGAAACCAAGCCATGTTTCTTCAACCAGTGTACCATTGAGTTCCTCTGACCAGTCCAGACTCTCCAGTTCAAGGTTGAAGGCCTCGCTAGAGTAGGTTTTGAGGTCTCTAGATGTGACTGTTTTGTGGCAGCCAGCCTTTTGTTTTAGTTTAGTTGTTTAGCACGTTGTATCGTGGTGAAGGCTTCAACTTATTAGGGTAACTAAGACTAAGTGCTTCTGTATCCACCTGCGACGTATTTATACGTAAGGTGAACAATCTAGTACCATCCTTATTTCTGTCTCATATTACTGCGCAGAACCGGGCATGTTCAGGCATGTCTTAGCGGTGACTTTGAACTAGACATTGGGGGTATGGCCGTGGCGCCTAGGGGGGTCGCTGTCCAATAGGAGAACGAATATTATGGTCTGGCCTGTACTAGGTAAAGGGATATTCCGTGTATATGTACAAAGAATATACAAGGGATATCAGACGATATACAAATATTATACAATATATCTCAAGCAATAAATATATATATTCGGTTTAATCTGACCCTTTGTAACAGCCGCCTCCTAATTACTCCGCACCTAATTAGATAAGCAGAGACAGATTAACCGCCTTGTCCACTACTCAATGTCCGTTGTGAGGAGTAGGGCAATTCACAAAGTCAGTGGGTCATGGTCGTCATTAGGAGAGTCGGGGAGCCTTGGCAGTCATTAGGAGAGTCGGGGAGCCTTGGCAACTCTATCAGCCTCGCCACGGGTCGGGTGTATGTCCGCCCCTGGACGAGCACTTCTGCCGCTCTGACCTTTCCGTCGGCACCAGTGATCACTTTGCTTACGCGGCCGGCCGGCCACGCAGCTCGGGGTAGTGACTGGTCTATGATCACGACGACTGTGTCCACTTTTAAGTTGTCCCCGTCCTTGACCCGCTTCTGACGGGCTGGAAGGGATGGAGGGGGGGTTAGGAGGAAGCGGGCCTGAGACTGCTTTGATCTGTGCTTGGCTGTGCCTCCACCTCCTCCGTCTGTTTCTCTTGTTTGGTCTGTACCCCGTCTGAGGAGGGGCCGGTTCCGGCCGCCCCATCAAGGAGTCGCTTGGGGTGCTGGGTTCGAGGTCAGCTACGTCTGGAGCGCAGCTGAGGGGGGTGGAGTTCCGAACTCCCTCTTGTGCCCCCGGTTCTCTCACAGGCCTCTCGCTCAATGTCAATAGCCTCTCAACGGGCTGTACGAGGGAGTGGCCGGTGTCGCTCGCCTTTGTGTGTAGGCAGCGTGTAGACGTGGGTTGACTGTCAAGTCCGTAGAGGGGGCCCTGGAGCATCCACCCCAGTCGGGTCTGAACCGCGACTGGGCATCCTTTGGGTCCGATGTGGGCCGCCTCAATTGGGAGAATGAGGTCCGCGTGGTCGGAGCCGATGAGCAGGGTCGGTGTGGCGCCGTCGATAAGCGGTATAGGCAGTCGACGTAGGTGCACATACTTCGCCATCAGCTGAGGGATGGGGTAGGTGTACTGTGATAGGCCTATGTCGTGGCTGGTGAAGACGTTGGTAATACTATACTGCTTCTCGGGCTGGTCCACCGCTGCCATCTTGAAGGAGACCTTTTCACCCTTTATGGTCTTCTGGTCTCTTCTGATGGTACGTATTGTCATTGTTCCTTTGGCACCCCGCAGACCCAGCTGGGCTGCGGCGGAAGCGAGGAGGAGAGTCTTTTCAGACCTATCGTCTAGGACGGCGTAAGTGTCCAGGACCTTGTCCTCGTAGCTCAGGAGCACTCTGACCACTTTGATGAGCACTCGGGGGGTCCCGCTATGCTGGTCTATATGGAGCACTCCTGTTGGTCGGTTGCCTTGGATCGTCTGGGGTGGTGCCGACTCGCGGTCGTCCGAGTAGCACCGTGACTCCCAGTGTCTGCTGTAGCAGTCGGGACACCAGGGGGCGGTCTGGTGGATCTTTGGTACTGGTGCCACCGCCTCGGCCTGGTACATTACCGTGACGGGCCCACTTTGTTGTCCTGGCGGACGCCTGTTGATGTCATGCAGGACCTCCAAGTGGGCGCCGCCGCACCTGCTGCACTTCTTCTTCAAGCGGCACTCAGCTGCCATATGGCTGCGCGCGCAGCGGAAGCAGCGGCGGTGGTCTTTGATCCACTGACTCACCTCGTCCGTGGTCAGCTTCCCGAAAGTGTCGCATTGATACAGCCGATGTTCCCCTTCACAGTACTGGCATTCAATCTTCCACTCCTCTTTCGTCGAGGGGGTGTTGTGGTTCTTGTGCTGCGGTACTGATTCGGCTTGGTGCATAACGGTCACCGACCGGCGGTTATCATTTGATCCCCGAGGTCCTGGTCTTGGGCTTGGTCCACTCCACACGAACGTGTCCAGTCGTAGGCTGCTGACTTCTCTCGCGAGGAAGTCAGATAAGTCTAGGAGGGATGCCTCTGGGCCGTTGGGGTCGCGGTGGTCTCTCTGCCGCCGAAAACGCTCTTGTCGGGCGGGAGGGAGCTTCTCTAATATCCTTTCTACATTAGAGTTAGCGTACAGTTCGTATATCCCCTTTTCCTTTTGGGACCCCAGCATCCCTACCAGTACCTTGATAGAGAGGTCATCCAGTGCTCTGTTGTCTCTGGCTGGGGGGAGACGGTCAATGTCTCTTATCTCTTGTATCACGTAGTCCCATATGCGTCCATAACGTTGGTCGAGGGCTACTAGAGCCGCGGTGTATGGGGTACTTGAGTTGGAATATGCCAGCGCTATATTATGCGCTCTGGGCACCTTCAGGTGCTTGAGTAGGATAGCATACTTGTACGTCTCATCGGGGACATCGGACATCATTGTCTCTAGGCACATTCGTAGCTCTGTGTACTGTGCTCTGTTCTCGTGTGTGAAGTCCGGGAACGTCGGTGTGCCAAGGTACGATGCCATGGATGGCTGGCACATCGGTGAGCGTTGGGGGAGAGGCCTCCTAGGCAAGTCTCCTCTTACGTGTCGTGGTGGGCTGGTACCCACCACATAAATGTGTGTGCGCGCGGGGACAGGGGTATATATTAATTGTCATTTGAAACAAGTTACCAATGCATTGTCCCGTGGGATTATGCCCCCCCCCCCCCCCCCCCCCGCGGCGAAATCAATTAGTATCCCCCTCCTCTATCTCTCTATATCTCTCTCGGTCCAGTGCAGACTGTGGGTGACTGTCACTCAAACCGCTTATGGGCTGAGCCCAGCCCAAAACAGCTTGAAATGTTGAAGTGGACAAATGCTGCTTTAGAGTACTTGATTAGAAATACAAAACAATGCATTTTTTTGGATTTTTTTTTTTTACAGATGTGTTCCATAGACTCACAGGAATTGTGTAAAGTAGCCCAAATAGTGAAAGGAATAGCAATGCATGTCCCCTTTAACATACAGTGACAGGAGCAAGTGACCGGCAGAGTGGTGAGAAAACATTAACAGCTGCCCACCGCTAGTTTCAATGAAACTTCCCACATTGGGGGCATGCAGCAGGGAACAGAGCATCGCTTTCCTGGCCTTTCTGGACGGCTCTATTTCAGCAACATTTTGCTGGTGTAACCTGCTATTGGTGGAACTTCTATCTTTGATCTATTTTTGATACCAGCATGTGAATCTAAAATAAATAAACCTGCATGCTACAGTTGTCATAAAATGATGTATGCGTGACAAAGACCTAGTAAATCTCACTGTTTTTATATATATAAATATGAAGAAGAAGGGAGGACGGGGCGGCTGGGTGGCGCAGCGGACATTGCGCTCCTCACCAACGCAAGAGACACCGGTATCGAATCCGGCTGTCGGCGTTGCCTCCGGCTTGGGCCGGCCGTCATACTAACCTAATTGGCAGAGTTAGCGGGTGGGAAGTCGATGGGTGGTAATCTGGACGTTGTAAACAGCAACTCCTACAGGTCGGTTGGGGCGCCTGCACAGCAGAGACAGGAAAATGGCGGGGGTAGTGTGAGCCTCCTACACGTTACTCCTCGCCAAATGAGAGTCCACGCTCGCAGGTGAAAAGATGCGACTGGCTGCCTCCACATGTATCGGAGGGGACATGCGATGGGCTTCTATCCTCCCTACAACCGGCCAGTGGGGGGCACATGCGAGCAACGATCATGACAGGGGAGGGGAGAATTGGCACGGCTAAATTGGGATGGGAGAAAAATAGAAAAAGAGGAGAAAAAGTGGATCCAAAAAAAAGAAGAAGGGAGGACAACAGCAAAATAAAGAGCACAGATATTGAAGGTTTGTTCCTGTTCCCTATACGTTGCTCCAACCATGTCTAGATACTTTCCAGTGCGCTCAAATCCAGAACTGATTCTGTGTTTTTAGCTTCACAGTCAACACTCTAATTTCCCTAAAAGCAATCTCTATTGAAGAAACCAGTTGTCTGTGGTCTGATTCTATTAGGAAAAGCAGATGGCTTTTCCAAATATTTAACAGAAAATAAGTTTATCTACATAATATAATGACATACAATGATACAATGATATTGCTGTCATTCAACAAGTTCAAGTTCAAGTTTGTTTATTATTATTTGTCATAATAAAATACAGAATACTTTATGATGAAATGCTTGTTTCTGTATGAGCCCCTGAGACACAAGTGTACAAGTAAGTAAAAAAAGTTATTAAGAAGTAAGTAAAAAGTAAGTAAAGGAATGATCAGTCAATATACATATAACATACAATACAGAGTAAAATGAGTAACAGTGAGGTACAATGCAGAAATTAGATGAGGTACAAAACTTAGGGTAGGGTGCAAATGAGGTATGAATGTAGTTCAAATCTCTTTAATAATCAGTGATGCCACTAACGCGTTACTAAGTAACGCGTTATTGTAATCTGATTACTTTTCCCCGAAAATAGTAATCTAACGCGTTAATCTTTACAAGCCAGTAATCTGATTGCAGTTACTTGTACAAGTGGCTGTGCGTTACTATTTCGTTACTATCTCATCATAATGCAGGCGGAATGCAGTATTTTCTTTCGTTTTCGACAGTCAAATATATGTTTGGAAAGCTTTTCCTTGTATTGGGGAGTGACGTCACAGCACGCAACCTGGCGTGTTGAGCCATGCTGGTGGGCGCGGCTGTTATTGTTATTTTCAGGCTGACCTAAACTGCGCGCTAGCAGGGACAAGCTCGCGCTCGTATTCGTAACGCTTTCTTGCACTGGAAGTTCACTAGTCTACTTAACGTTTGTTAAGCCGGGTGAAAAAAACATTCACTTTGCGGAGGAAACAAAATACTGTCTACCGCATATGGAATATACAGCACAGCACGACCGTCGACTTCTACAGGACTCGGAGCTGCACCACCAGCCAAACAGTATGTTCCACCTTTGAGTTAAACATCTTTTGCATTGCACTATAATTCATGAACATGGAACACCATACTGCAGTATGTAGGTAGTAGGTTGTCAGTAGCACACTGACAACACTGCAGTATATATATTCCCTCCCCGCCGTATATATTTCCCTCCCACCCACCCACCCCCTCCTAATGTACAGTCCCCTCCCCATCATATGTATATACTCTGTCATGATCTAGGGGTAACAGTACTGTATATTTGAATACCGCTTATGTCACAAATGTATCAGTACTAAATACCTATATGTCCCTATGCCATAAATGTCATGCATGTTGTGTATGTCATAAATGTCTATATGAATTGAAAATGGGGGACCCTGATGGAAACAAGACAAACGTCTTTCTCTGGTCTGCATCCCCTTAACAATTGTGTGTATTGAGCCGTACTGTATTGTACCCATTCTGCAATCTGTTAAATAAAGTTTTCATTCATTCATTCATTCATTCATTCACACAATAATAAATAATAATAACGTAGAACCATATCTGAATGGGGCAGGCCTCAAAGGTAGGCTACATATCAGCCTACATGTGGTGTTATTGACCATTTATCTTTTGTGAAATCTATAGATCTATAGATAGCAAGATAGGCCTACCTGCCCTATTAGTACATTTTACTCAAACTGAGTACATTTTACTAATTTTTTTTTGTCATTCTTATGTTGTGGCAGCAGCAGGGACGACGACTTCGTAACCTAGTTACTTTCAAAGTAACTAAGTTACTCTGATAATCAAGTAATCAGTAAAGTAACTAAGATTAGTATCAGTAATCGGATTACTTTTACAAGTAATCTGTGGCATCACTGTTAATAATAGATACATATAAAGTGTGTTAAAGTGTCTAAAGTGAATAAAGTGAGTGGTAAGGTGAGTGTTTGTTTAAAGTGAGTGTGTCCACACAAAGGAAGCTATCATTTCAGAATGGGCGTTGAAGCTGTCTTCCTTATTATTATTTATAATTTCCAGTACAAGCCATCTTAACAGATGCTCAGTGCTTATGAAGTTGCAGGGGTTGTCATGACAGTGAAGGAGGGCACAGGTCGGTGGGGTTGTCATGACAGTGAAGGAGGGCGCAGGTTGGTGGGGTTGTCATGACAGTGAAGGAGGGCGCAGGTCGGTGGGGTTGTCATGACAGTGAAGGAGGGCGCAGGTCGGTGGGGTTGTCATGACAGTGAAGGAGGGCGCAGGTCGGTGGGGTTGTCATGACAGTGAAGGAGGGTGCAGGTCGGTGTGGTTGTCATGACAGTGAAGGAGGGTGCAGGTCGGTGGGGTTGTCATGACAGTGAAGGAGGGTGCAGGTCGGTGGGGTTGTCATGACAGTGAAGGAGGGTGCAGGTCGGTGGGGTTGTCATGACAGTGAAGGAGGGCGCAGGTCGGTGTGGTTGTCATGACAGTGAAGGAGGGCGCTGGTCGGTGGGGTTGTCATGACAGTGAAGGAGGGCGCAGGTCGGTGGGGTTGTCATGACAGTGAAGGAGGGCGCAGGTCGGTGGGGTTGTCATGACAGTGAAGGAGGGCGCAGGTCGGTGGGGTTGTCATGACAGTGAAGGAGGGCGCAGGTCGGTGGGGTTGTCATGACAGTGAAGGAGGGCGCAGGTCGGTGGGGTTGTCATGACAGTGAAGGAGGGCGCAGGTCGGTGGGGTTGTCATGACAGTGAAGGAGGGCGCAGGTCGGTGGGGTTGTCATGACAGTGAAGGAGGGCGCAGGTCGGTGGGGTTGTCATGACAGTGAAGGAGGGCGCAGGTTGGTGGGGTTGTCATGACAGTGAAGGAGGGCGCAGGTCGGTGGGGTTGTCATGACAGTGAAGGAGGGCGCAGGTTGGTGGGGTTGTCATGACAGTGAAGGACAGTGCAGCGCCAAACCACCGCCAGTCCCCTGCCTCCTCTTTTTCCATCCCTGTCCTCCGTACGCTCCTCCTACTGTTCCTATCCCCGCCCTGTGCCCCCCCCCCCCTCTCTCTCTCTCTCTCTTGCTGCACCCACATTCCTCCTCTGTGCATCTCTAATCACACTCAAGCCCTCCATGTCATCATTTCTCTATCCCTGTCCTCAACCCTCCACCCCCATTCCCCTCTCCACCTCCTCTTGACTTTGTCCTCCTCACCCTTGAATTCCATCCTGTCGTTTCATTTCCTCCTGCTCTCCTTCTCTCTCCAACAATCTCCAACTACTTCCCTTGTCTCTTCCTCCTCCTCCTCCTCCTCCTCATCCTCCTCCTCCTCATCCTCCTCTAAAACCTATACAGCGTCCTCCTCCTCCCCCACCTCCTCCTCTAAAACCTATACAGTTCCCTTCCCTCCTCCTCCTATACAACCTATACAGCTTCCTTCCCTCCTCCTCCTCCTCTAAAACCTATACAGCTTCCTCCTCCTCCTCCACATCCTCCTCCTCTAAAACATAGTTTCCTTCTCTCCTCCTCATATAAAACATATGTACAGTTTCCTTCCCTCCTCCTCCTCCTCCTCCTCCTCATCCTCCTTTAAAACATATAGTTTCCTTCCCTGTGTGTGTGTGTGTGTGTGTGTGTGTGTGTGTGTGTGTGTGTGTGTGTGTGTGTGTGTGTGTGTGTGTGTGTGTGTGTGTGTGTGTGTGTGTGTGTGTGTGTGTGTGTGTGTGTGTGTGTGTGTGTGTGTGTGTGTGTGTGTGTGTGTGTGTGTGTGTGTGTGTGTGTGTGTGTGTGTGTGTGTGTGTGTGTGTGTGTGTGTGTGTGTGTGTGTGTGTGTGAGAGAGAGAGTGTGTGCCTAGCAGGTATATGTGTGAAGACAAATTATATTTTTCAATTGGCTGATAAAGTTGCAAAGTTGTGGAATTATATCTAGCCTGAACCCTGCCAGATGCCGCTTTGTCCTTAGTAGTTATTAATTCATTAGCTAATTGTATTTTCAGCTACAGCTACTTGCAGTGGTGGTGAGACAAGAACTTGTCCTCATCCCTACCGTTCTTGTAAATTGCTCTAGATAAGATGTCGAAAATCGAAAATGGTGAAATCTTCTTTGTCATTTATCCAAATCCCCCTCTTCTCCTTCCCTCCCTCCCTATCTTCTCTTCCTCCATCCTTCCCTCCACCCCTCCCTCCACATGTCTACCTCCACAGCACCAACAGGAGCTGTTGGCTCTGAAGCACCAACAGGAGCTGTTGGAACACCAGAGGAAGATGGAGCGGCACCGCCATGAGCAGGAGCTAGAGAAAAAGCAGCGGGAGCAGAAACTCCTGCAGCTGAAGAACAAGGAGCGAGGACAAGAGAGTGAGTCATGATACTGTGTCTGTGTGCCATGGACGAGTAGGATGAGGAGGGGGGGGGAGGAGGAGTGGGAGGAGTAGTTGGAGTTGGGTAGGGATAGTAATAGTGCTATGAGTTGGAGGAGGAGTATGAGTAGTAGTAGAAGTAGTAGTACTATAGTAGTAGTAGTAGTAGTAGTAGTAGTAGTAGTAGTAGTAGTAGTAGTAGTAGTAGTAGTAGTAGTAGTAGTAGTAGTAGTAGTAGTAGTAGTAGTAGTAGTAGTAGTAGTAGTAGTGTTATGTCACGGTAGCTTGTGGACTCAAACAACACAGGAGGCAGAATACTGTTTAACCCCGTAGGGCGTTTATTACCGCGTAGAGGGGGCGGGGGGGGGGGGGGGGGGGGGACAGGTACGGTGAGCCTGGGTGTTTTAGCCTGGCAGGCTGGCGGTAGTGGCTGGTGGGGGTTGCTGGAGGTAGTGGGCTGTGGAGGAACATAGAGGAAAAATTAAGTCTTCACCATAGAATCGTATTTGGGAAAATACAATGTCAAAAAACACGAACAAATTGTATACGGGAAATACAATGTAAAAAATCACGAGAGAATTGTATATGAGAAATACAATGTAAAAAAATCACGAGAGAACTGTACAGGGGAAACTACAGCATCAAAAACATGAACACACATCTGACAGACAGCATAATATGTAAATAACGTAGAGGATACTTGCCAGGCCATTCTTAGGGAAGATCTGACGCTGAATGAATGGAGAACCATGCTTCTTGTAGGCAGAGGGGTAGAGTGGGATCAGGTGTGGAGCAGGAGTCTCCATCCATCAGCGCAACTCATTTCACCTGTGCCTATTACGCGCACGTACTGTAGTGTCCGAGCTTTGATTTTATTTTATTTTATTAGGGATCCCCATTAGCTGGTGCGATAGCTAGTCTTCCTGGGGTCCACACACAAAAAAACATACAAAAACAATCACTATTGCAAAAACTAAATTATTAAAAGTCAGTACACACAATGCATAATGAAACTACTGTAACAATTAAGATAGCTAAAATTACATTAGTGTAAAACAAAAACAAAAAATTACTTTACAGTGTTAAAAACAATTTAAAAACAATTTAAGATTATTTTAAAAAGTGAATCTACTGTAAATGCAGCAGAGGTTCCGAGGCAGGCCATTCCAAAGAGTTAATGCTCTAAAAATAAAAGATCTCCCCAAAGCGCTGGTTCTAGGACCTGGCAATTCAAGCTGCCCACTACTGGAACCTCTAGTGTAATGCTCGTGCACAGTATTACTAAAAACAATCTGATTATGTATAAAAACAGGAGTTTTACTGCTCATGACCAACTTGAACAGCACGAGTATATTAAAAGACAATCTATTTTCAACGTTAAGCCAAGAGAGGCGGGCATGCATACGGCTCACATTAGACCTTAGTGAGCAGCCCAGTACCAACCACGCTGCCCTGTTCTGGACAACCTGGAGCTTCCTGGGCAGCAGACGACCACATCGCAGAGCAATAGTCAAGATGACATAAAACTAGGGATGTCCGATATTATCGGTCTACCGATATTATCGGCCGATATCGGCATTAAAATGTGATATCGGAAAATATCGGTATCGGTTTTCAATTTTATTTTTTTATTTTTTTTACATTTCTATAACCTTTATTTACCCAGGCAAGCAAGTAAGAACAAATTCTGATTTTATTTATTGTCAAAAGTATGCATAATGTTGTGTTAATTCCACAACAAGAGATATGTAATGTTAATTACCTGAAATTATTCCGTTTTTTGGGGGGGGGGGGGGGGGGGACCCTGCATATATCGGTATCGGTTGATATCGGTTGATATCGGTATCGGTAAAAAAGCCAATATCGAGCATCCCTACATAAAACTAAACTTTGCACTATCTGACATAAAAGGGGACGGGCAACAAAAGAAGCACAAATTGCTCTTCCCATTTTTAAAACAATATAATTAATATGCTGAGACCAAGACAGAGTGCAATCCAGCATCACTCCAAGGAGTTTAGTACTTTCAACTTGTTGAACTGCCGAATTACACAAGTTTAAATGAAGCTTTGGATTTGTAGATAACCTGTGCCTTGTTCCCAGCACAATACATTTAGTCTTGGAGATATTAAGGACAAGTCTATTACATACTACCCAGTCATGCACAACTTTAAGTTCTGAAGCTGAAGTGAAGGGGGTGTGTGAGGCAGGTATGGAGGGTTGAGCTGAAGTGCATGGGGTGTGTGAGGCAGGTATATCGAAATATGAAATATCGTTGGAGGAGTAGTAGTAGTAGTAGTAGTAGTAGTAGTAGTAGTGGTAATATTGTTGGAGGAGGAGTATGAGTAGTAATAGTAGTAGTAGTAGTAGTAGTAGTAGTAGTAGTAGTAGTAGTAGTAGTAGTAGTAGTAGTAGTAGTAGTAGTAGTAGTAGTAGTAGTAGTAATATAGTTGTTGGAGGAGGAGTATGAGTAATAGTAGTAGTAGTAGTAGTAGTAGTAGTAGTAGTAGTAGTAGTAGTAGTAGTAGTAGTAGTAGTAGTAGTAGTAGTAGTAGTAGTAGTAGTAGTAGTTGGAGTAGTAGTAGTAGTAGTAGTAGTAGTAGTAGTAGTAGTAGTAGTAGTAGTAGTAGTAGTAGTAGTAGTAGTAGTAGTAGTACAGGGTAGTTGGAGTAGTAGTAGTAGTAGTAGTAGTAGTAGTAGTAGTAGTAGTAGTAGTAGTAGTAGTAGTAGTAGTAGTAGTAGTAGTAGTAGTAGTAGTAGTAGTAGTAGTAGTTGGAGTAGTAGTAGTAGTAGTAGTAGTAGTAGTAGTAGTAATATAGTTGGAGTAGTAGTAGTAGTAATATAGTTGGAGGAGGAGGAGGAGGAAGAAGAATATCAGAGTAATAGTAGTAGTTTGAGTAAGATTCACTAATGCACCTTAGCAACTTGATGAGTGTATGAGACATGTTAGGGACCATTAGGTCATCATTCATTCAATAAGCTATTGTTCTGTGTTAGCAGTGTGTTGGATGCTGCAACAGCTCTGGCCAACAAGGGCTGCATATTAAGTAACGGATGACACGCCGCTCATGTACATGTCAAAATACTTCCCAAAGGTCAGTGAATACCACGACCACAACACCAGAGGGAGCTCCACAAATCATGTTAAACCCAGATTCGGCTCAAACAAGGGACTAAACACGTTTCGCAATTATGCCACATCAATGTGGAACACAGCTGTAAGGAATGTGAATCACTACCCACATTCAAAACCACTCTCAAAGAGCACCTACGGGAGACTGCAATTCGTAACTGGCCCCTGTAAATGTCCAAACCCAACCCCCTCCAATGTCTACCCAATCGTAATTTCATCTATTTGCATATTCATGATCGACGCATCGTATTGTTAATTGTATGTGCCTTTTGCGGTGGAAATGGCAGACGCTCAAAGTCATAACATGCGCAGCGTGTAATCTAACTAATGCACAGTGAATCACATGCATTATAAATAACTTCTCTTAACCTGTTAAGCTGTATCCCTATTGTATTTCCAGTGACAGAAATATTGTGTCTGTTACTAGGCTTGAGTAAATTGTAATGAAAAAAAGGAGAATATAAATTATGATTTATTTTTGCATATGTGCCGGTGAAATGTTACAATTGTGCTGGAACCGAGCTCGCTCACTGAGCTCATTCAGCACCTTCTTGAGATCAAGTGTAAAAAAAATCTAAGAAAATGAATAAAGGGAAGATGATTAAACAGAAGGAGTTGTAGATACAGTAATAAATGATAATCGATTTTAATTATAAATTCATATTTGACCTTGAACTTGACCTTGACCTTATTATGGCCAAATCATACATCTATGGATAGGGAAAAGGCTCCTCTTTCCAATGGCTATGTTAAATCTGGATTTAGTCATTTCCTTGCGGTTTTACGATAAAAGAGATATAATTAGCATTTTTTCGATAAATTCTTATTTTCGGTAAATCGTATAAAACATCGGTAAAAATGAAAATATACACTTTGACTGCTGTTTTGATATGGTTATGGTCTTTACTCTTGGCTACAAAAAAAAACATTAACACATTGACCGCCAGCAGCAGGGGGCGCTGATCCCCCTTCATCGGCAGGTCTTTATTCAATGGATATAGTTTTAGACTGCAACATTTGCGAGTGCTTAAAATATATATTATATGGGGCGGTCAGGTGGCGTAGCGGAGATTGCACTCGTCACCAATGCAAGAGGCTGTGGTCTCGACTCCCGGCGTCAGCATTGCCTTGGCTTGGGCTGATCGCTATACTAACTCGTTTGGCTGGGTTAGGGGGAGGGAAGCCGTGGGTGGGAAACTGGCGTTGTGGACAGCGACGCCTACAGGTCAGGTCTGGGCGCTTGCTCAGCGGAGGCAGGACTTGAGGAAGGCAGCGTGACCTCCCACGCGTTACACCAATGAGAGCCCTCACTGCCAGGTGAGAAGAGAGCCACTGGCTGTCGCCGCACGTGTCGGAGGAAGCGTGCGTATACTTCAGGGTTCCCTTGTACCGACCAGTAGGAGAACATGCGCACAACAACCAGGTAGGGGAGGGGGGGGAATTGGCACAACGACTAAATTGGGACGGGGAGAAAACAGAGAAAAATCGGAGAAAGAGAGATACAAAAAAAAATATATATATATCTTATATTATATCTATGGGTCTAATAACGCTGTCGACTCTCACTGAGTTGCTTCCAGTCAACATGCCTGAAACAGATTGTTTTTTCATCCGTACATTTCCGTTTTATACCGTTTTGAATAGAGTATGGTTTGGGTGCTTTTGAGTAATTCCAGGAAAAATACGAGAAAAAGGCATTTTACTGTAATCCAGTCATCACGTTGTAATTTTTCGGCTGATTATCGAATCATCCTGAAATAAACGCTAGATTATCATTATTATATCTCGTCGAGCATACATGAAATTACCGTCGTAGCCGGGCAACTTTACACAATTCCTGTGAGTCTATTTAAGACATCTGTAAGGTTTAAAAAAAAAATGCATCGTTTTATATTTCTAATCAAGTACTCAAAACCATAATTTTTCAGCCTCAGGATTTCAGGCTGTTATGGCCTGGCTCCGCCCATAAGCACTTTGAGTGACAGTCAGCCCACACAGTCTGCGACTGGTAGACAGAGAGAGAGAGAGGGGGGGGGGGTGGGGGGGTGGGAGAGAGAGGGGGAGAGAGAGAGAGAGAGAGAGAGGGAGAGAGAGAGAGGGAGGATTCACTATCATTCTGCTCTCCGCGGGGCGGGCGGGGGGGGGGGCCCTCATGAGGACGATTCGCGATGCCACTTTGCCGACCTCTAGCGGCTCGGGTGTGCATTTCTTTTAATACAATAATAGATAGAATTAAAGCCCTATTTGTTTCCTGTCGATTGCCCTTTCAGGTGACAAAATCAGCGGTTCTCGAGTTACATGCCGATATGTGAGGCGTGCGCCAAAGTACACATTACCACCCCTGACTCCCGGGGCTCTCGCTCCGTCAATCATTTGGCGATCTTGAAAATCTTTGGACAGGGTTGTAGCCAATTGGTGTGGCTTTCCAATGATACCCCACATGGGGATCTAATATGGTCTCTATTGATCGATTTATGATAAAGAAAAGCAGGGTCCCCTTATAAGGGGACCTTACAGCCAGTGCACGTCGTGCACGCCCACTGTAAGCGATATTGCGTCTAGCCCGAG
This sequence comes from Notolepis coatsorum, assembly GCF_963971535.1. NCBI lineage: Eukaryota > Metazoa > Chordata > Actinopteri > Aulopiformes > Paralepididae > Notolepis > Notolepis coatsorum. The sequence continues at coordinate 123,045,146 of NC_140167.1, forward strand.
AAAAATACGGCTACGGCTAGCCCGAGAGAAATGCGGCTACGGAACGTATTCTCTATCAGACAGTCACTTCCTGTTCATGAAAACAATTATTTATATTTGATATATTAACGTTATATTGTGCATTGGAAACACAACCATACTTAAAATGAGTAAATATTATTCATTTTAAACATGTTTATATTATTTATAGGGCTATAAAAAAAATTTAAAAAATCTTCTTCTTCTCTCTTTTAACAGGGAGGGCGGCGCTCTAGCGCCCCCATTGACCAGCCGCCACTGATACCAATACATCCAGACATAGTCAGATTTATTTTTATTATAATAATTTAATTCCATGGATGTCTGTAGAAACGAAGTGAACACAATCCCCAAGGACTTCTCCCAAATGAAGCCGTTAAAACACTGGCGAACACCTCTCTGTCCGACTTACGACTGCCTTTTCGAGTTTGTAAATCATACGAACAAATTTACCAAAAGAAGCCATTCGAGAACGCCAAAGAAGTTTGTAAATCGAGTTACGAAGTAATTTCTTGGTAACTTTCTCTTACAGTAAGTCCGTTCGAGAATGAGGACCGTTAATTTTACAGCGTGCGTTTCGTAGCTATGGCATCTACAACTACCAACTCACTGTACCAACAACAAGTGAGTTTTATGCCCTGAGTGAAAGCAAACTCCACGCTGCTTCTCTCACATGCTTGTCATAGAGAAGAGCACTGCAGTGGGCTGAGCCATTGAGTCAGACTGTGCTACAGAGAATGGCGTCAGAGGAGCACATGTGTCATCAGAAGAGCACATGTTGTGTTAGAGGAGCACATGTTGTGTTAGAGGAGCACATGTTGTGTTAGAGGAGCACATGTTGTGTTAGAGGAGCACATGTTTCTTTAGAGGAGCACATGTTGTGTTAGAGGAGCACATGTTGTGTTAGAGGAGCACATGTTGTGTTAGAGGAGCACATGTTGTGTTAGAGGAGCACATGTTGTGTTAGAGGAGCACATGTTGTGTTAGAGGAGCGCATGTTGTGTTAGAGGAGCGCATGTTGTGTTAGAGGAGCACATGTTGTGTTAGAGGAGCGCATGTTGTGTTAGAGGAGCGCATGTTGTGTTAGAGGAGCGCATGTTGTGTTAGAGGAGCGCATGTTGTGTTAGGGCTCGCGTCCACCTGCCTCATATTTATGACCGCACGCGTCTTTTTTCAATGTATCCCAATGGGGAGAGAGCGTATGCGGCCGCATGCGCCGCCTATAGAAAGTGCGCTGCAGTCGGCTTCTTTTTTCAGCTTTTTTGTGCGGCCGAATGTTGAAACTTTCTTAACTTTTCAGAGCGATGCGCTGAGCTCATTTTCAGACAACCAATCACAGCCATTCATATCTACCACTCTGTTTGTAACCTGACACCGGAGCTGCCTGCCTGTCTTGGCTGTCTCCCACAGTAGACGGGCCATTGAGATTCGCGACAAAACACAAATACACTAATAATAATAACTACACGAATACACTACTAAAAAGCTAATAAAAAGCAAAGGGCGAACTGTGGTGTCAGGCAATAACTATATATATAATTAATATACAATAAAGTTATTAAAATATGCTATAATATGTTCAAAACCGCGGCATGAAAAAATGATAAAAGGATGGCTGTAGATTTCTTTCTGTCATCTACAAGATGCGCTTCATGCCAGCGCTGCCGGCGCACTATCAGTGTTTTTGTGAGCCAGGTGGACGCGGGCCCTTAGAGGAGCACATGTTGCGTTAGAGGAGCACATGTTGCGTTAGAGGAGCACATGTTGTGTTAGAGGAGCACATGTTGTGTTAGAGGAGCACATGTTGTGATGTTGTCTTAGAGGAGCACAGGTTGTGTTAGAGGAGCACATGGAGCGTCAGAGGAACCATGTGGTGTCAGAGGAAACATGTGGCATCAGAGGAACCATGTGGCGTCAGAGGAACCATGTGGCATCAGAGGAACCATGTGGCGTCAGAGGAACCATGTGGTGTCAGAGGAACCATGTGGCGCCAGAGGAACCATGTGGCGTCAGAGGAACCGTGTGGTGTCAGAGGAACCGTGTGGCGTCAGAGGAACCATGTGGCGTCAGAGGAACCATGTGGCATCAGAGGAACCATGTGGTGTCAGAGGAACCGTGTGGCGTCAGAGTAGGGTTGCCACCCGTCCCGTAAAATATGGAATCGTCCCGTAATTGGAAACTAAAAGACGCGTTCCGTATTGAACTGATACGGGACGACCTTTGTCCAGTATTTTAAGGTTGCCAGTTTAGTGAGAGAAATGAGCCAGCCGACCTACAAAAACAAGCAAATTGTGTCCAAAAGTTGCGGGAAATAAACAGACTTGGCAACTCTGGTATGAATGAATGAATGAATGAAAACTTTATTTAACAGATTGCAGAATGGGTACAATACAGTACGGCTCAATACATACAATTGTTAAGGGGATGCAGACCTGAGAAAGACGTTTGTCTTGTTTCCATCAGGGTCCCCCATTTTCAATTCATATAGACATATATGACATACATGACATACAGATAGTCAGTACTGCTACATCTATACATTTTTGACATACCAGATTTGCAAATACAGTACTGTTTGTGATACAGAAGGAGTCAAGAAAAGGGAGTATATACATTTGACGTAGAAACTGTACATTGGAGGAGGTTGTGTGGGGGGGGGTTGGGTACATTGGGATATTGACAACCATACTGGGTAATTTACATTGGAGGTGGTTGGGGGGGGGGGCGGGGGGCACACTGTATAAACAAGTAACACTGTACATTGAGGGGGGGGGGGAGGAGACACTGTACAAACAAACACAAATGTACATTGAACTATTGACAAAACCATACTAGGTAAATGACTGTACATTGGAGGGGGTTGGGTTAGGATATTTACAGGGGCCAGTGTTGAATTGCAGTCTCCCGTAGGTGTCCCTTGAGAGAGGTTTTGAAAGTGGGTAGTGATCCACATTCCTTTACAGCTTTGGGTAGGGCGTTCCACATTGATGTGGCATAATTGCGAAACGTGTTTAGTCCCTTATTTGAGCCGAATCTGGGTTTAACATGATTTGTGGAGCTCCCTCTGGTGTTGTGATCGTGGTATTCACTGACCTTTGGGAAGTTTTTGACATGTACATGGGTACCTTGGTCGTGTAGTGTATCTTGTAGACCAGGCCCATTGCAAGTTGTTGTACTCTGTCGTCTACTCTAAGCCATCCTAGGTTGTCAAAGTGGGCAGGGGTGAGGTGGGTTCTAGGAGTAAGGTCAAGCAGTATTCTGACCAGTTTGTTTTGAGATGTTTGTAATTTTGTTTTTAGCGCCTTTGAGGTGCTTTGGTACCATGAGGTGCAAGCATAGTCGTAGTACCCCTGAATGAGTGCTCCTGCCAGAGTCTTCAGGGTGTTCTTGTTTACCAGAGAGGAGATCCGGTACAAGAATCGAGTTCGTTGGTTGACTTTTTTTATTACATTGGATGCCATTTTGTCACAGGAGAGATTAGCCTCTAGGATGGAACCCAGGTAGGTAATTTCATCTTTCCTTGTGACAATATTGTCACCCACTGTAACTGAGAAGCCGTCGGTCTTGCTGAGTTTGTTATTTGAACCGAAGAGAATGGACTCTGTTTTGCCCATGTGTAATGATAGTTTGTTATCAGCGAGCCATATGCAGATTCTGCCTAGTTCCGAGCTGAGGGTTTTTTCAACCTGTAACTTGTTCTTGTCAGAGACCAGCAGGGCTGAGTCGTCCGCAAACAGGAACAAGTTGCAGTCACAAGCTGACGACATGTCATTTGCATAAATTAGGAACAGTAGCGGTCCTAGTATGCTTCCTTGTGGAACACCACAGCTCACTGTGAGGGGGGGGGATAGGGTACCGTTTACCTCCACCATCTGTTCCCTCCCCTCAAGGTAGGATTGCATCCAGCTCACTGATAGACTATCAAAACCAATTGCTTTTAGCTTGTCAATCAGAATGGAGTGATTGACCGTGTCAAAGGCCTTTTGTAGGTCCAGCATGACCATGCCGCAGTATTTGCCTGCGTCCACCTCTTGTTTGATGTGGTCATTCAAATAGAGAAGGCATGTGTCAGTGGAGTGGGATGTTCTGAAGCCAGATTGGAATTCGTAGATTAGATTTTTTTCCGCTAGGTACTTTTCGACCTGTTCGTAGACTATTTTTTCCATGACTTTCGAGATGGAGGTGAGAATAGAAACAGGGCGGTAGTTGCCTGGGTCTAATTTGCTGCCCTTTTTGTGCAGAGGGGTCACCCTCGCAATTTTGAAGTCCTTGGGGACGTGTCCCTGTTTTATGGAGAGGTTTATTATGTGTGTGATGATTGGTGTGATGGCGGCTGCTGAGTCTCTGAGGAATTTGGAGGGGATGTTGTCATGGCCAGTGGCCTTGTTAGGTTGGAGGGCGCTCAGTTTATTGAGTACCTCATCTGTTGTTACCATTTCCAGCTTGAAGTCGTCCTTGCGGACCCCTAGGTTTTTGTAGTAAGCTACTATGTGTTCTACCCCATAAAGCCCTGAGTGGGAGGGTAGTTTGTTTACCAGTGTTGTGGCTATGTTTGTGAAGAAAATGTTTAAGTAATTGGCTACATCCAGCTTGTCTGTGATGAGCGTGTTGTCCGTTTTTATGTTTATGTTTGAGAATCTGGTTTTAAGTTTTTTACTGCATCCTAGTTGATTATTGAGTAATTTCCAAAGTTCACGTGGTTTGTTTTTGTTTTCCTCAGTTTTGTCATTGATGAAATTCTTTTTTGCAGTTTTGATCATGGAGTTTACGTCGTTTCTTAGTCTGTTTCTTTCTAGTTTGAGTTCAGTCACGTGGGCTTGGAGTTCACTGCTCGTGCTTTTAGTAAGCTTTGACTGACTTTTACGAAACTCAGAGCATTTTTTGTCTCTGGTTTTCATAGCGGCCAGTATTTCGGAGTGCATCCACGGCTCAGCGCGATTTTTTACCCTGGTGGTTCTTAGGGGGGCCATGTCGTTTAGTATTGCTGAGAATTTGGTTTTGAAACCAAGCCATGTTTCGTCAACCAGTGTACCATTGAGTTCATCTGACCAGTCCAGACTCTCCAGTTCAAGGTTGAAGGCCTCGCTAGAGTAGGTTTTGAGGTCTCTAGATGTGACTGTTTTGTGGCAGCCAGCCTTTTGTTTTAGTTTTTTTCGGGTACAGAATATCATATAATGATCACTTAACCCACATGCTATAACCCCTTTATTTGAGATCTTGGACTTGTCGGAGGTCAGAATGAGGTCAATGGTAGTCTGAGTTGATTCACATACACGTGTGGGTTGGGTGATTAGCTGGCTGAGGCCATGCAGATCACAAAACCTACTGAAGGCCTTGAAGACGGGTGCATCTTTTCGTTGCATATCCGTGTTCCAGTCTCCAATAAGAATTTTGTCTACATCCTCAACTCCAGCTAAACACCCATCCAGTGTATCATAAAAGCCACTATGATCTGGCGGCCTGTAGACTGTGCCAACCAGTAGGGATTTCGCCCTTTCGAATAGGATTTCCACCCATACAGTTTCAATTGATTTATGATTCAGGTGGGCGTGGGCTCAGCAGCTCACCGACCAATGAGAATTAGCGCTTTCACGTTGCTAAGAAGAGTTCTGTGCTGTTGTGCCAATCCTCTGTCTGTGCGCTGCCTGTCATGGTTGCTGGTTGAAAATGTCCACAGCAGACACTGTGACTCCACCGCGTCCTAAAAAGACAAAACGCCTCCAGACCTGAGTGGGAAGAGGCAAACCACTGGCTTGATAGTGTCAGTGGAGATGTTTACAAAGCAAACTGCAAAGTATGTATGCGTGTGTTTTCTGTGGCGCATGGTGGACTGACTGATCTCAGACAGCATGCCTCAGGAGAATAACATGCCAGAAATATAAGAACGCAAAGGACACAAGCACAGGTATCACAGTTCTTCATGACTGAAACATCTCCTGAGATTGATTCGGTATGGGATATTACATCTTATTTATCTGGTTGTGTTTTTAACTAGATATCAGTATTTCTATTTACCTGCCCTGGCAGCCAGGAGCCTACTCTTCTTTGCACTTTTTTTTTTATTAATCTTTTAATTTGGGTCATACAAGTGTTTCATTGTATTATTGTCCTCTTTCAATAAAAGTGTTCCCAGGCTTTGTTTTTACAGCACTTTATATGCATACAGTATTATGCTCAAGTTGAGGCTATAGTTCAGCCAATTTATTTAAACAATGTTAAATGCAAATAAAGCACTTTAAACTTTAAGTATGACTAAATGCTTTCTTGACTATTATAGTAACTGTTCCAAAATGCATAGATTTCTATGTATTTTAGGGGTTTGGGGGGCTACCTCTTTTTTTTTTTTTTTTTTTTCCCTCCATTTTCCTCTGATTTTCTCCCATCCCAATGTTAGTCGTATGCCAATTCCCAGTCCCTTCCTGGTCGCTGCGCTTTACCCCCCACAGTCAGATCATTTGGGAGAGTGGAGGCTACCACGTGCTTCCTCCGACACACGTCCAGCCAATCACCGCTTCTTTTCACCTGGCAGCGCGGATTCTCATTGAGAGGGCGTAGCGTGTGGGAGGACCACACTATCCCCCTCACGTCCAATCCGCGCTTAGCAGGCGCCCCGACCGAACTGTAGGAGTCGCTGTTTACAACGACCCGGACCCACCCCGCCAGCTTCTCCCACCCTCTGATACAGCCAATTGTATCAGTGCAGACGGCCAGCCAAGCTGGTGACAACCCCGGAGCTGTGAGCTGGATTCGAACAGGCGAACCAAGCTCACAGCTCCGGGGCTGGTGACGAACGCAATCTCCGCTCGACCACCTAACCGCCTTGGGGGGCTACCTCTTTTTAATATAAATGTCATAGATTGTTTTATTTAGATTTCATAGATTTCTATGCATTTCAGGAGTTTGGGGGGCTGGCTCCCCAAAATAATTAAATAACATAACCCTAACCCTAACCCTAAAACCGAAATAAAGTAAAAAAAAAAAAATAGTGACAAAATCCGCCAAATTTCGCCCCAAAAAACGCCCCAAAACCGCCCAATTTTTTTTCTCTCGATGATAAGTGTCCCTTATTTCTATTGGTCAAAGGTGGCAACCCTACGTCAGAGGAACCGTGTGGTGTCAGAGGAACCATGTGGTGTCAGAGGAACCATGTGGCGTCAGAGGAACCATGTGGTGTCAGAGGAACCATGTAGTGTCAGAGGAACCATGTGGTGTCAGAGGAACCGTGTGGTGTCAGAGGAACCATGTGGTGTCAGAGGAACCATGTGGTGTCAGAGGAACCATGTGGTGTCAGAGGAACCATGTGGTGTCAGAGGAACCGTGTGGTGTCAGAGGAACCATGTGGCGTCAGAGGAACCATGTGGTGTCAGAGGAACCATGTGGCGTCAGAGGAACCATGTGGTGTCAGAGGAACCATGTGGTGTCAGAGGAACCGTGTGGTGTCAGAGGAACCGTGTGGCGTCAGAGGAACCAGGAACCGTGTGGCGTCAGAGGAACCATGTGGCGTCAGAGGAACCATGTGGTGTCAGAGGAACCATGTGGTGTCAGAGGAACCGTGTGGTGTCAGAGGAACCGTGTGGTGTCAGAGGAACCGTGTGGTGTCAGAGGAACCATGTGGTGTCAGAGGAACCGTGTGGTGTCAGAGGAACCATGTGGTGTCAGAGGAACCGTGTGGTGTCAGAGGAACCATGTGGTGTCAGAGGAACCATGTGGCGTCAGAGGAACCGTGTGGTGTCAGGGGAACCGTGTGGCGTCAGAGGAACCATGTGGTGTCAGGGGAACCATGTGGTGTCAGAGGAACCATGTGGCGTCAGAGGAACCATGTGGCGTCAGAGGAACCATGTGGCGTCAGAGGAACCATGTGGTGTCAGAGGAACCGTGTGGTGTCAGAGGAACCGTGTGGTGTCAGAGGAACCGTGTAGTGTCAGAGGAACCATGTGGCGTCAGAGGAACCGTGTGTTTTATCGCCCAGCTGATAAAAATATACCGATACCTATAATATGAAAAACAAATTATATCTAAGCTGATTATCCACCAGGAGTGATCATCAATCAGTTGATGCCTTAATTCTGGCACAATTCTGACACTATCAAGGCAAGTGTTGTAGAAAAAGCACTTGCATGTTGTGAGCTAGGTTTTACTGCCAATAATAGGGCAGCAATTCCAGGACAGTCATTTTCTAGACCATCCTTGACAAGGCGAGGTTAGCCCGACTAGCATGGAAAGAGCATGGGATGGCAAACAGAGGGAGCTTTGTTTAACGCTGCAGTAAATTGCCTGGAGGGGCAGCCTCATAAAAGGCAATTTGCCTGGGTGTTCTGGCCTACATATTGGGATGTCAGCAGTTTTGCCCCTGCCGTGATTTAGAAAGCATATTAACAGCTAACACGTTGACCATATTCACACAGCAGCCATTTTGCTCTTATGTCATGCTCAGGTTGGATTGCTTTGAGGACACAAGAGCCAATTGGCCATTGTGTGAATAAATGGTAAATTCCAGCAATCACTACTCTCACCTGCCTCCTGCTACTCACCTGTTGTCCCTACTCTCTCCTGCCTGACCTGCTAGTCACCTGTTGTCCCTACTCTCTCCTGCCTCCTGCTACTCACCTGTTGTCCCTACTCTCTCCTACCTGGGCCCCGTTCCCCGTACCTGGCTAACTGAGTTAGCCGGATAATTTCCAGCATAGCCTGACTTAAGCCGGACCTTTCTGTTCCCCGACGCTCGATTGTCTAAATCACCATGAAAACAGATCAAAAAGTTTGAGCCTGGTCGAGAGCAGGGTTAAGTTCAGTTAGCTGGATGAACCATGGCCACGCCCCCGCAAAGAAATGCCAGCTCGCTTCCTGAAATGATTCTCACAGTCTAGATCTGCATTATACCATTCTGAATTATGTTGCTGTGCTTCGTTTTCCTAGAGGGGGCTTTTGAAATGTATAATAATAGAACTAAATGCTGATAATAAATCATATTCAGCCTATAGATTTACTTTGTCCTAAATAAAATAATGCACTGGTTATTTTAATAACGGCGCATTGCAAATGTGAATCCCGCTCTGATATTTTTAATGGCTCTGATTAGTTTCATATATTCTCAGCTGTAGATTTGCTTAACGGAGCGCCCGGATTGTGTTTCATTCAAGCATAAAATTGAAGTGTCTATGCGTGGATTGTGGTTTTTGTGGATTATGAATTACGAGGACTCTGAGGATTGTTGAATTGTATCATCACTCACACGTTATTGTGATATTGTAACTGGGATTAAAATGTCTGATGAGATGCGCTGTTTGACGGATTTGAGAAATTGAATGAGCCGTTGACGTCACATTAATGCATTTGAAGAGCATTTGCAATAAAGAGATAAAACTTCATTCAAAAGAAAAATATTCGAAACACGGGTCTCTTGTCCATTGATGGATACACAATGGATATATCCCGTCTGGCACAGTGATGCAACGGCCAGTGTTCGCTCCTGGCAAGCGGGCGACCCGAGTTCGAGACCCCGCGTTTCCAATATAATTTTTTTGGAATATAATATTAATGATTATACGCAAAAGTAGCCTAGTTTTAAGTTAAAATATTATAAATCTACATGCATTGAGGATGTCATTCTTTATATAGCTCTCAACGTGCACCAAATTGAATTATTCCTACATTGCAAAAAGAAGAAAAAGACTAGAAGAAGTGGGATTCGAACGCGGGTCGTCTGCGTGAAAGTCAAAACAACCAACCATCACACCACAGTGCAGATAATTAAAACATCCACCATACATCAATCAATGGGTAAGAGAGCCGTATCCTTATTCTGAAACAGTTGAACTAATTATTTTCGCTAGCAAGATCTCATTTGATTATCCATTCCATAAACCTACTGCCAGCAGGCAAGTTTAAAGAAATATAATCTGATTGATTGGGGTAATGAGGGACTTAAAATTAGCCTATAGATTATGCATTTAACTTGTCGGCGAGGCTATTGAGCCGTACTGCAATCTGTTAATAAAGTTTTAAATCAATTAATCAATCAATGCCATTAGAAAATCAGGATTTCTGCTATCGATACTTGCTGGCTTTTCAGCTGAGGCGGGCGTGCGCAATTATCCTGGGTCTCAAGTCTGGTTCGAGTTAACAAGACTGAATCCACCTTCGAGGAACAGGAAAATCCCGGCTTCAAACATCGGGTTAATTGAATCTGGATAATGGGACTCTTGATCGACTTAGTTGAACCAGGTACGGGGAATAGGGCCCTGGTCTGCTAGTCACCTGTTGTCACTACTCTCTCCTGCCTGGCCTGCTAGTCACCTGTTGTCCCTACTCTCTCCTGACTCCTGCTAGTCACCTGTTGTCCCTACTCTCACCTGCCTGGCCTGCTAGTCACCTGTTGTCCCTACTCTCTCCTACCTGGCCTGCTAGTCACCTGTTGTCACTACTCTCTCCTGCCTGGCCTGCTACTCACCTGTTGTCCCTACTCTCTCCTACCTGGCCTGCTAGTCACCTGTTGTCTCTACTCTCTCCTGCCTGGCCTGCTAGTCACCTGTTGTCACTACTCTCTCCTGCCTGGCCTGCTAGTCACCTGTTGTCCCTACTCTCACCTGCCTGGCCTGCTAGTCACCTGTTGTCACTACTCTCTCCTGCCTGGCCTGCTAGTCACCTGTTGTCCCTACTCTCTCCTGCCTGGCCTGCTAGTCACCTGTTGTCCCTACTCTCTCCTGCCTGGCCTGCTAGTCACCTGTTGTCCCTACTCTCTCCTGCCTGGCCTGCTAGTCACCTGTTGTCCCTACTCTCTCCTGCCTGGCCTGCTAGTCACCTGTTGTCCCTACTCTCTCCTGCCTGGCCTGCTAGTCACCTGTTGTCCCTACTCTCTCCTGCCTGGCCTGCTAGTCACCTGTTGTCTCTACTCTCCTCCTCCGTTGCCGGAACCTTCCGTCTCATCACTTCCTGCTCAAACACCCTTTTCTTTTACCCCCTGATCTTTTCTTCCTCCACCTTAATTATCAGAACACCTATCATTTACACCACCTCCCTCTCTCGCTCTCCGATTTTCCCCGGGGTGTGTGTTTGTGGTTGTGATACGAGAGTGGTAACTGAAGAGAGAGACACAGAGAGGGTGAGGGTCCAGTCACTTAGTATTAGGGGTGGGAATCACCACAGGCCTCACGATACGATACTATCACGATACTTGAGTCACGTTATGATAGTATTGTGATACTAAATATTGCGATATATTGCGATGTATTACCTTTTTTCAACTGCAAAGTAAATCTTTCCCACCACTACTTAGTATGTCTTAGTACCTATTGGACAGGGGTGTAAAAAGTACCCAGAAATTATACTTAAGTGAAAGTATGGGTACTGTCTCAAAATCTGACTCAAGTAAAAGTCAAAGTATCTGGCTAAAAACACACTTGAGTAAAAGTCAAAAAGTCCTACTTTTAAATGTACTTAAGTACTAAAAAGTAAAAGTACATTTATTTTTAAAGGGATAGACCAGGGGTCTCAAACTCATTCCATTGTGGGCCAAGTTTTCATTTTAACTATACAGTACATTGCACCAGGTGAGTTAGTTAAAGAGGTGAGCCAATTAGTGAAATCATCAGCTGGTGTTTAGGCAAGGCTGGAATGAAACCAAGCAGACACTCTGCCCACAATGGAATGTGTTCTGCGATAGACAATGCTGAAATGAAAGAACAGAGGACACTTTTTGCATTAAAATTATTTAATGCACTTCTCCATTGAAAGTAAACTAACATGGACGGCATTCACATCACACCATGAATAATATCACAATATTAAAGACTGAATACTGTAGTATCGTGAATAATATGACAATATTAAAAACAGAATGGTGTATCCTGAATAATAGCATAATGTGGATTTTGTACTCCAAGTGAATGTCGTTTAAGGCACTGACCAAAACATTGAAAGTATCGGAGCCCTTCAGTCTTCTGCAGGCAAGTGCAGCAGAACGCCTTTCAAAGCTTTCAGTGTCGATCCAGTGAGCACTGAGCGGTTACCCCAATGAAACTTCTTTGTCGGGCTGTCCAGCAATCTGTTGTTGTCGTGATCCATTCAACTTCACTCATAGCAGCAGTGACTTTCTCTTTCGTGGTTTGAGCAGCTTTGCTGATCTTCGAGCGGACAGTGGGCCTCGTAATGACGTTAGTGCTTGGTCGCAAACCATTTATCAGGTTTTTTAATGATGGCAACTCAACAACACTATAAGGTTGGAGTCCTTGAACTATGTATTTTTTATGTAGATAGGGCCATGGATGCTCGTCTTGTCCGTCCACGCCGTCGCAGACCGTTTCGTCCTCTTCACCACTCATTGTGGCCATCTTATATGGCTTGTCACTCTGACTGTCTATTCTTCTGATAACAGGTGTTTAATCAAAGATCCCCGCTTTCTAGTCTTGCACAAGGACCAATCAGCATGGCCGGGTTCATTTTACATTGATGGGGATTTGATTGGCTGTTTACCTGCGGTCGCAGGATTAATAACGTTAACATTAGTTTGGCCAGATAAACAATTCAAATATACTAATTAAAATGGTTGGACCTGCGAGATTTGTACTTTGTACTTTGTAGGTCTGCATTTTAAATGTAAGGAGTAAAAAGTATGTTTTTTTTCTCTGAAATGTAATGGAGTAAAAGTACAAAGTATACAAACCTAATAATACTTGAGTAAAGTACAAATCCACCAAAACAGTACTTAAGTATTGTAACGAAGTACAATTACTCAAGTACTTTACACCCCTGCTATTGGATCCGCACCCTCTTAATAATACACACATTACAAAGTGAAATGAAAACTTTAAGACATTCATTTTAGTTAAGACGTTATAGTTTCAGAGATTTTAACCACTCCACCATCTCTAGATGACTTTGTTTATCTCTGTTGCCATCATCATTCACCATATCTGGTCTTTGTTACTGAGTCAGAATGACTGGTGTCTGTCCCTTATTAGCCAAAAGCAACACAGCTAATGGATACACGCTAGTCATGGTGGTACGTGTTTGTAGTCCATATGCGTTCCCTCGTTGTTCCCTCCAGAACTTTCCAGTGTCTCCTTATTGGTTGATGCACTGTAGTCTTTTGGCCCCTGCAATGGCACTGCTTGCTGGTACTTGTAGTCCATGCTGTAGGATGAACGCACACACACACACACACACACACACACACACACACACACACACACACACACACACACACACACACACACACACACACACACACACACACACACACACACACACACACACACACACACACACACACACACACACACACACACACACACACACACACACACACGCATGGAGATGTAGTGTGAACACACACAGACTCCCACCTTTAGAAACAAAGAGCCCTTTTCAAGTACTGTAGGTACCAAGCCGTTCCAAGGACGAAGGCAGAATGATCATCAAGCTGATGTTGTGAAACCACTCTCCCCTCAACTTAGCAGGAAGGAAAGAAGTGATAAGGGAACAATCATAAGGACCAACGTGTGGGTTATTACTTTCCCCACAGGCAGGATCATAGCACAGACAAACATTCCACATTTTAAGGTTTTAAAGAGGACATGCATTATAAATGGCTTTTTTATGTGTTTAGCATGGTTTTATAGTAATACAGGTTAGTATCAATGGGTCTGTGTCTCTAATTACCATATTGACTCATCAGTCTAGTCTCGAGTTCACGAGATCCTCCCTCACTCAACTAAGCTGTTCTGATTTGACGGTTTTGCTGACGTTAATATAGCACTGATTTGCATAACTAACGCCCCCTCTATGGTTGACAGCGACAGCAAACAGAGCGAGGCAGATAGTGTAACCCGACACTTCCTCAAACAGAGCGAGGCAGACAACGAGCGAGTGAGAGAGAGAGGGAGAGATAGAGAGGGAGAGAGAGAGAGGGAGAGAGAGAGAGGGAGAGAGAGAGAGAGGAGCTTCTGTCGGGGAAACAAACCATGTGCGAGGAAGCAGCAGTAGCACATACTCATTTACACACAACCTGGGCTGGACCTCGCACGAGGAAGCAGCAGTAGCACATACTCATTTACACACAACCTGGGCTGGACCTCGCGCGGGGAAGCAGCAGTAGCACATACTCATTTACACAAAACCTGGGCTGGACCTCGCGCGGGGAAGCAGCAGTAGCACATATTCATTTACACACAACCTGGACCTCGCGCAGGGAAGCAGCAGTAGCACATACTCATTTACACACAACCTGGACCTCGCGCGGGGAAGCAGCAGTAGCACATACTCATTTACACACAACCTGGACCTCGCGCGGGAAGCAGCAGTAGCACATACTCATTTACACACAACCTGGGCTGGACCTCGTGCGGGGAAGCAGCAGTAGCACATACTCATTTACACACAACCTGGGCTGGACCTTGCGCGGGGAAGCAGCAGTAGCACATACTCATTTACACACAACCTGGGCTGGACCTCGCGCGGGGAAGCAGCAGTAGCACATACTCATTTACACACAACCTGGGCTGGACCTTGCGCGGGGAAGCAGCAGTAGCACATACTCATTTACACACAACCTGGACCTCGCGGGGAAGCAGCAGTAGCACATACTCATTTACACAAAACCTGGGCTGGACCTCGTGCGGGGAAGCAACAGTAGCACATACTCATTTACACACAACCTGGACCTCGCGGGGAAGCAGCAGTAGCACATACTAATTTACACACAACCTGGACCTTGCGGGGAAGCAGCAGTAGCATATACTCATTTACACACAACCTGGACCTCGCGGGGAAGCAGCAGTAGCACATTTACACAGTGCTTATGGGCGGAGCCAGGCCAACACAGCCTGAAATGGAGAGAGTGAGAAAAATTTGGCTTTTGAGTACTTATAAAACAATATAAATAAAACAATGAATTTTTTTTAATAAAAGCTTACAGATGTGTTCAATAGACTCACAGGAATTTTGTAAAGTTGCCCAAATAGTGCTAGGAATAGCAATGCATGTGCCCCTGCATTGGCCCCCGTCATCCTAAGGATCCCCCCACAGATGTTTTTAACACTTTAAAAACTTTGTATATTGAATTTGTGTTAACAATTTGGTATGGTTTTTCCACCAAAGATGTTCAATATACTACTGAAAATGGCTAAGCAACATCCCTACACCTTTATTTATTTTAAAGCTTCGCTCTCCTCCTCTCTCCTTCCCTCTCTCCTGATTCCCTCCCCTCCCCTCCCCTCCCCTCCCCTCCCCTCCCCTCCCCTCCCCTCCCCTCCCCTCCCCTCCCCTCCCCTGTCTCCCTCCCATCAGGTGCGGTGGCCAGTACGGAAGTGAAGATGCGACTGCAGGAGTTTGTGCTGAACAAGAAGAAGGCGTTGGCCCAGCGCAGTCTGAACCACTGCATGCCCAGCGACCCACGCTACTGGTACGGGTGAGTGTCTTGCCTCTTCTCCACGTCTGCCGAAAGGGAGACCTCTGACCCACGTGTGGCTCTTTTGTACAGACATATCATAAATCAAATCAAATTTATTTGTAAGGCCCGACAACACACATTAATATCCCCATGGACCGGACACTTTCCCGGCCAACCACGTATAAGTTATTGGGAGCCAGCGGTTGTCGGTTAAAAACGTATAATTATGTTTTTGACTAGTTTTTTCTTTTATTCGATTTGAATACCCTATTCAATGTCAGGGAGCTGTATTTTGCCTGGAAAAGGCATATTGGGACTCCGAAGGTGCAGTACCGGCCAGATCCTGCTAGTAGTGCTGTATCGAGAATGCAGTAACCCCTGTTCCAGACTGGGTGTCACACTGAAAATGCTCCGGGCGCTCTTTTCTACTAACCTGAACCTAGGACTTCACCCGATCGCATTGAATAGTTTTCGGAACCCCCGATTCATTATGCTGTTGTGGGTTATGTCATCGACCAAATGGACATACAATCTACCAGATGGCGATCAAATAATTGGAATATTCTTTTTGGAATCCCACCGGCCACAGGTAAGAACAGTTTGATGGAATTTTCAACTTGATCGTGCCTTGTTTTCATAGCCATCTCCCTGATCAGCGTATGTTGTGGTAATAACGAATGCCGTTATTGGCAATCAATTAATCAGAAACGACCCCCCCCCCCCCCCCCCCCTTTCATGCATTCATGATGAAACATAATACCTATCATATGCATTAGATCTTTTAAATTGTAGCATGTGTAGGGACGAAACGCCAATGGATTTGGTATAATACACGTCGCAGCTTATAAATAGCCTCCCAGGAATTAACCCTGATCATTCCGAAATAACACTCATATTCACAACGGTATAAAACGGGAGCATATGGATGGACATTTGTTTTCTTTTTTGCATTTTGAACGGAAGGTTCTTACTGTCAAATGACCATGATATTGTATCCATAGCTATAATATAAAATATAGATTTAGCTCTACAAACAACATGATGCACAGTGAAAGTGTGTAATGGAAAGCTGGCCCAGCTATAGCTAGACAAAACAAAAAACAAAAAACACCATGAAATCCAAAATAAAATGTCAAATAAATAAATGCAACACTCCCAGACATACCCAACGCGAAGGTAAGGAAAAACTCACTAAAAACCTAGCAATGGGAAAAAAGCACCACAGGCAATGTGGAGGGGAGAAACCTTAGAAGGGCTGTTCAAGGGGGGATCTCCCTCCTTAGATGTCGGTGATAGTAGTGTTGCTATAAAACAGGTGAAACAGTTGGTGTAAGTATGTACATATACGTGTAATGAAACACAAATATGGACATGCAATAGCAACTGGTGTACATAAGAACATTTTGAATGATTGAAAATAGAATAGAGCTGATGACGGATCCATTTGAGGTATGGGGGCGACGTAGAGAGGATCGCATCCTCCCGGCCATCACCACAAGACATCCATTAACCCAGCAATGAACTAGAAATATAGACTGTTTCGGTGGAATGGAGGCCTTGCACATAATGTTTGTGTACATTAGTTCTCTTTTTTCCAACAGGGCTGCCTGTAACCATTGGTAACCAGTTTGGAATGGAAATGCCTAATTTCTGTGCAGTGGTAGAGTATATAAAACATTGGAAAAGCATGATATTACTGTTCCACTGCTAATCTCCAGTAATAAAATGCCAATTTATTACATTAGTGTTTGTATTTCTCATGTATCAACCCATAGCAACTGCTGTTTTGCACATAGCAACCATTGTCTTCCAACATGGAGGAATAATTGGCATTCCAAACATTCTGTGCAAGGCCTCAATTGTGTTGCTAGAGAACAGCTTGGACCCAAACACTTCGACATAACCCCCTCACTTCAAACCAAATGTCTTGAACTTGGGAACGTATAATTATGTACTGATGTGAAATGTATATATTTAAATAATATATATATTTTTAAAGTTGGTTACCTACCTGACTCTTGACCCTTATTGCTTTCCTCTGTACCAAATAGATGCTATTGCATGTATCTATTTCATGGTCCCAAATTCAAGATGTGCACCGAATTGTGAAAGTAATGAACCATCCTACCCCTAGCATGTGTCAGCATTCATACATGTATGTCAGTTCACATGTGTTTGTGTTTTTGTGCATGACTGATGACACGTGTGTGAACCCATCAACGTGGGCTTTTGAATCTGACTTCAGAGAAACAGTTGAAGGAGAAAAGCTCCCCTGTGTCTGTTTGTTGTTGATGATTGACATGCGGTTCTCTTTTTGAGTCGTCTGTATGTATGTGAGTATGCTTTTGTCTGTATCTGCGAGGGGATGTCTATTTGTTTGTCTGCCTATCTATCTATCTATCTATCTATCTATCTATCTATCTATCTATCTATCTATCTATCTATCTATCTATCTATCTATCTATCTATCTATCTATCTATCTATCTATCTATCTATCTATCTATCTATCTATCTATCTATCTATCTATCTATCTATCTATCTATCTATCTATCTATCTATCTATCTATCTATCTATCTATCTATCTATCTATCTATCTATCTATCTATCTATCTATCTATCTATCTATCTATCTATCTATCTATCTATCTATCTATCTATCTATCTATCTATCTATCTATCTATCTATCTATCTATCTATCTATCTATCTATCTATCTATCTATCTATCTATCTATCTATCTATCTATCTATCTATCTATCTATCTATCTATCTATCTATCTATCTATCTATCTATCTATCTATCTATCTATCTATCTATCTATCTATCTATCTATCTATCTATCTATCTATCTATCTATATCTATCTTTCTATCTATCTATCTATCTATCTATCTATCTATCTATCTATCTATCTATCTATCTATCTATCTATCTATCTATCTATCTATCTATCTATCTATCTATCTATCTATCTATCTATCTATCTATCTATCTATCTATCTATCTATCTATCTATCTATCTATCTATCTATCTATCTATCTATCTATCTATCTATCTATCTATCTATCTATCTATCTATCTATCTATCTATCTATCTATCTATCTATCTATCTATCTATCTATCTATCTATCTATCTATCTATCTATCTATCTATCTATCTATCTATCTATCTATCTATCTATCTATCTATCTATCTATCTATCTATCTATCTATCTATCTATATCTATCTATCTATCTATCTATCTATCTATCTATCTATCTATCTATTAATTTGCTTAGATTTTTCAGGTCTGGTCAATTTGAGCATGGTGTTATTCACAGTCAAAGATAAAAATAAAATGTATTGATATTCTCATTTGGTTCATTACAATTGACTCAAGCCTAGTAACAGACACAGTATTTCTGACACTGGGAATACATTCCCTGAGATCCATAGATGTCCCTAGAATCAGATACCAAGAACATGCAAATGGACCATTTAAAAAAAAAGTCTGTAAATGTGTATTCTACGTTCTTATGGAATGAATGAGATAAAAAAAAAAAATTGTAATTAATTTTGAGTGTTAATTTTCATAACGCGATAATTTGCTGTGTAATTAATTAATTGAATTAACGCGATAAACTGACAGCCCTAATCTATATATCTATCTATCTATACATCGTTCTCTATCTCTATTTCCCTCCTCTCTCTATTTCCCTCCTTCTCTCTATATTTACCTTATCGCTTTCTTTCTCTCTCTCTCCTTATCACTCTCTGTTTACCTCAGTGTCCTCTTCCCCCATTCAAGCGCTGCCGTTTGACTGAAGATAATTTCTCAACTATTCTTTCCTTCTATTTACGGTATTTGCGCATTTATTCCATTCCAGTCTTTCACCTCCCTTCACCCCCACCCTACGCCCCTCCTCTTCTGTCCTCTATATGTCTGTCTGTCTGTCTCTTTCTTTTCTTTAGAGGTGGTGAGTTTGTCTCTAATAAAGGGGTGGTGTGTGAGAATATTAACATAGCAGCACCACTAGCTTTATCTCTCTCTCTTTCTCTCTTTCTCTCTCTATCTCTATCTCAGTTTTTTATGAATGGTCCAAACAATCAACAAACCCAGCAGAGAGCAAGTGCCTAGGTTTCCCTCTCATTCTCCCTCTCCACCTCATCTCCCCGTCTCTCCTCATCTCTCTCTCTCCAACTTCTCACTCTCTCTTTCTCCACCTTCTCTTTCTCTTTCTCCACCTTCTCTCTCTCTCTCTCTCTCTCTCTCTCTCTCTCTCTCTCTCTCTCTCTCTCTCTCTCTCTCTCTCTCTCTCTCTCTCTCTCTCTCTCTCTCTCTCTCTCTCTCTCTCTGTCTCTCTCTCTCCCTATATCTCTCTCTGTATGTCCCGTTTCTCTCTCTGTCTGTCATCCACCTTTTCCTCCATGCTCGGTTGCTCCTTTTCATGCTGTGATCTGGCAGAGGAAGATAAAACCTCACTCTGTGTGTGTGTGTGTGTGTGTGTGTGTGTGTGTGTGTGTGTGTGTGTGTGTGTGTGTGTGTGTGTGTGTGTGTGTGTGTGTGTGTGTGTGTGTGTGTGTGTGTGTGTGTGTGTGTGTGTGTGTGTGTGTGTGTGTGTGTGTGTGTGTGTGTGTGTGTGTGTGTGTGTGTGTCAGGCCATGTGAGCGGCGCGGCGCGGGGAGCGGAGCGGGCGGTTTTGACGTGAGCGACGGAGTGGGTTTTAAAATGGGTCGGCGCGACGTCCGGAGCGAGAGTTCTCCTCCGCTCCAATCCACTCCGGGCCGCTCACAGTGGTTTAACACTGATGTAATATACATATAGTACAATTCCAAAGCAACAGGTGGCGATGTACAAACATGAAGGCCATTTTCAACCAATGAGAAGTGTAACTGAGGGGTACAATTCCCTGACTGTATTGATAAGTATGGTATCATTAAACCACTACCGCTTTATGTACTTGTAAGGCAAAGGAATGTGCGTAGGCAAATCAACAATGAATGTCCATTCTCTGGTTACGCAGGAGGTAATTATACAACCTGAATCTTAGGGAATTATATCTATGGTACACTAGTAATATATAGCGGGAGATACTGGAAGGGTCCCCCTGGTTGTAAGCCAGCAGGGGTAGAGGAACTGTCGGTAGTAGAGAGTCTGGTCAACGATGACTAAGGAGACTCCAAGTACAGGAGACGGTGCAATAGCCTCTTGATCCACAGACGAATACAGCTGTTCTCCGTAGACTGTAGCTCCACAGTGAAGAAAGCTAGCCGGCCTCAGGCTCTCTGAGGCGCGGACTCGACTTGGCTCCTCACAGGGTAAATCCAACACGTGCAGGCGTCGGCGATTCTCCGCTCCATAAATCACAGGACCAAAACAAATATAATCCAGCCGCAAAGGGCTATGTAGTCGTCGGGTAGATTAATCCAGTGTACATGTCCACACGGTTCTCGTCTAGGTCTCCTCGGGTGAAAGCGCCATGAAAGCAGCCCAGCCTGGATAAGAACTCTAGCTGGTACGAGGAAGCGTTGGTGATGCTGGTCACTGTAGAACTTTAGCCGCACGATACACTATACACAAATAGACTATTACTGACTTAATAGAAATATGTCGCACTCGACGGTATAGCGCCAAACTCTGACAATTCAGTTATTAATTCGCACGCGGTCTCAATGCTCTATTCTGGGGCCAAACAGGCCATACTTCACCGCACGGAGTATCGTGGGTGAGGCTTCAACTTATTGGGTAACTCTTAGACTAAGCGCTTCTGTATTCACCTGCGCCATATTTATATGCACGGTGAACAAACTAGTGCCAACGACATTTCTGTCTCGTATCCCTGGGCAAGGCCGGGCATGCACAGACATGTCTTGACGGTGACTTTGAACCTGACTCCGGAGGCATGGCTCTGGCGCCTGTGGACCGCTGTCCAATAGGAGAATGAAATATTATGGTCTGTAGTAGGCTAAAGGGATATTCCGTGTATATGTACAAGGAATATACAAGGGATATCAAACGATATACAAATACTATGCAATATATATCAATCAATAAATATATATATTCGGTTTAATCTGATCCTTTGTAACAGCCGCACCTTAATTAGTCCCACCTAATTAGCTAAGCAGAGACAGATTAACCGCACTGTCCACTACTCAATGTCTGTTGTGAGGGGTCGGTCAGTTCACAAAGTCATGGGGTCATGGTCGTCATCGATAGTATCGGGGAGCCTTGGCAGTTCTATTAGCCTCGCCACGGGTCGGGTGTAGATCCGTCCTTGGACGAGCACTTCGGCTGCTCGGACCTTTCCGTCGGCACCGGTGATCACTTTGCTTACGCGGCCAGCCGGCCACATAGCTCGGGGTAGTGACTGGTCGATAATCATGACGACTGTTCCTTCTGTCAAATTGTCTCTCTCTTTCACCCATTTCTGGCGGGTCTGTAGAGACGGTAGATAGTGGAGTAGGAAGCTGTTCCAAAACTTGTCAGCCAATACTTGACTGTACCTCCACATTCTTCGGCCGTTCGCTTCTTCAGGCCTGTACATTTTCTGTGGTAGCGCGGGGTCCAGCCGCCCCATCAAGAGTGTGTTGGGGGTGACTGGGTCGACATCTGCTACATCACTTGAGACGTAACCGAGGGGCTTTGAGTTCAGTACTCCCTCGGTCTCCGTGAGGACTGTCATTAGGACTTCTTCCGCCACGGTATGGGCCCCAAGCACGGCGTACAGGGCTGTCTTTATTGAACGTACTTCTCGTTCCCAAGTTCCACCGAAGTGAGGTGCGTTCGGGGGATTAAACTGGAAGTCAATCTGGGATGGAGCGAGGTGGGTCTTAAGTTCTGGGCCCATAGCTTGGAAGCTCTCTCTCAGCTCTCTTTCTCCGCCTTTGAAGTTTGTCCCGTGATCAGACAATAATATAGACGGTTTGCCTTTCCGCGATGTGAATCTTCGGAAGGCCATAAGGAATGAGTCTGTGCTCATGGTTGGAAGGAGTTCTATATGCATCGCTCGGGTGGTCATGCATTTGAATACAATACCCCACCGCTTCTCGGTTCCTCTTCCTTTCTTTATATACAGCGGGCCGAAACAGTCCATACCGGTGGAGTGAAAAGGCTTGTCGCCGAGTCGGAGGCGACAGGGAGGTAGGTCAGCCATCCGGGGTATACTGGGCTGCGCTCGCCACTTACGACAGTCTAGACAGGTTCGCTGGAAGCGCAGCACTGCTTCTCTCCCTTGCAGTATCCAATAACGACGTCTGATCTCCGCGAAGACTCTCTCTGCCCCGGCGTGATGCACATCCTCGTCGTATTTCTTTATGATCAGCTCTGTGACCTTGTGTCGGCTGTTTAAGACTATCGGGTACTTGACGTCATCCGGTAAGTCTGGAGCTCTCCGCAGACGACCACCCACTCTGATGAGACCATGGGCGTCTCTCTCGGGGGCTAGGTGGAGCAGTCTGCTGTCTGATGGGACGGGCTTTGCTCCCTGTAGACAGTCTAGCTCATCGGGGAACGAGTCTCTCTGGGCTCGTTGTAGTAGAAGAAGTTCTGCTTCTTCGTAGTCAGCTGCTGTAATGTCAGTAGTGAGCTGAACCTCTGGGTGGTGCCACAGGAATGTCTTTAGCTGTGCACTCTCTAGGGTGAGGCAATCGTCTATGTCGGGGTCTGTGGAGACGAGTGTGTTCAATCCACAGAACATAGATTTCTTGTTTTCGGCCTCCTCTTTACTCGCTTCCCGTGGGGTGGGTGTAGGCCACTCTTCTTCCGGGAGCTTGAGGAACTCTGGCCCGTCACTGTATAGGTTGTGACGGGTGAGGTCATCCAGGGACATTCCCCGGGTGATGACGTCAGCTGGGTTGTGTTTTGTGTCCACATACCTCCAGCTTGCTACTTCTGTTAAATCTTGAATCTCTGTGACTCTGACTCCCACGAAGACCCTGTATCTGCACGAATCAGACCGGATCCATGTGAGTACTGTCGTGGAGTCTGACCACAAGATTGTTCTTTGCACCGGAATGGTGAGTTCACGTTGGATTAACGTGGCGAGTTGCGCTCCTGCTAGGGCTGCGCAGAGCTCTAGATGCGGGATAGATTGTTGCTTTCGTGGGGCTATTCTTGAGCGAGCCAGGATGAAAGCAGTATGTATTTCTCCTCCCTCCTCTCGGGCACGCAAGTAGGCCACCGAACCGTAGGCTACTTCGGAGGCGTCGCTGAAGACGTGCAGGTCCATCTGGCACGTCTCCGGCCTCACTGTGGGTGGGAAGTAGCTGCGGCGTATGTTGACACCTGGGAGTGAGCTGAGTTCCGTCTCCCACTCTCTCCATGTGGATGCAAGGTGTTCGGGTATGGGGTCGTCCCAGCCCTGGTCCTTGTCCCATAACGCTCTTACAATCATCTTTGCCCTGGTGGTGTAAGGTAGAATACATCCCAACGGGTCATATTGTCTGGCGAGTGTTCTGTATACACTCCGTCTGGTGGTCGGTAGTGCAGTCGACCTTCCCTGCTCCTTGGTCAGGGGTGTGTGTTTATAATGGAGCGAGTCTGTTTTGAAGCGCCAGACTAGTCCTAATGTCATTTCTTGGGCTTCTCCTGGGATGGTCGCCATCCAGGTCTCGCTGTTTGCTGCCTTGTCCTCGGGGGAGAGGCTGCGCAATACTTGCGGGTCGCTGCTGGCCCACTGCCTGAGATCAAAGCCGCCTTTGATCAGGGAGGCGCGGAGCTTGAGTAGAAGGGCCTCGGCTTCTTCTGGCGTCGAGACGCTTTGCAGACAGTTGTCCACGTAGAAACTATTTCCTACACTTTGTCGGACCTCTTCATCAGCTGCTGGGTCCTCTGCAACGTGTTTTTGCAGTGCAAACGTAGCACAGCATGGGCTGCATGTGGTTCCGAAAGGGAGGACTTCCCATTGATAGATGGCTGGTTGCTCATCCCCGATCCTCTCTCTCCATAGGAACCGCAGCAGGGGCTTGTCCTCCTCCACTAGTCTCACCTGCAGGAACATCCCTTTGATGTCGCCGCTGATGGCCACCTTGTCTTGGCGGAAACGTAGTAACACGCCTAGTAGAGAGGGGCCGAGTGTTGGGCCGGGCAGGAGCTCTTTATTCAGATTTTGTGATCCGATCTGGTAGCTGCAGTTGAACACAATACGATCCTTGCCGTTGTGGTGGACTTTGTGGTGCGGCACGTACCATGATTCGGTCGTCTGATCGGCCTCTTTAATGTCAATTTTCTTTATGTGTCCCGCTGTGATTAGCTTGTTAATCTCAGCGCGGTACACAGTCTCTTGAGCGGGGTCTCTGGCTAGGCGCCGCTCTGTGTTCAATAGATACCGCTCCGTCGCTTCTTTTGGGGCGTGGAAGGTAGGCATACCCTCTCGCCTCAGGAGTGGAGTTGCGTATATCTCATCACTCCGTTGACTTTGACTCTCTTTGTCCCCTGCTCGAGGAGTGCTATAGCGTAAATGTCTTCCTTGGAACGAATGTCTTTCTTTTCGTTCTTAAAGGGCATTGTCTCTAGTGTCCATAGCCTCTCGACATGCTGTAGGAGGGTGGTGTCTTCTTCTGTCACTCTGGAGTGGAGGCAGTTAGTGGCTGCTGTTCGGTTAAGAGACTTAGCGAGGGGGCCTTGTAATGTCCATCCTAGGCGGGTCTCGACTGCTGCAGGACAGCCTCTGGGCCCTGTGTGGACCCGGTCAATCGGGACGATGAGGTCTGCATGGTCGGAGCCTATCAGCAGGGTCGGGGTGGCACCGTCTATGAGCGGTATAGGTAGTTGACGCAGGTGCACATATTTATCCATCAGCTTGGCGATGGGGTAGGTGTACTGCGACAGGCCTATTTCTTGGCTGGTGAAAGCATTAGTAATCCTATACCGTCTCTCTGGCTGCCCGCTTGCTGCGATAGTGAAGGAGACATTCTCGCCCTTTATCGTCTTTAGATCTCTTCTTATTGTCCGAATCGTCATCTGGTTTTCGCTCCCCCGCAGCCCCAGCTGGGCCACAGCGGACGCGAGGAGAAGGGTCTTCTCTGACCCGTCGTCAAGGACGGCGTAAGTGTCCATGACCTTATCTTGGTAACTCAGTGTTACGCGGACCACCTTTAAGAGCACCCGGGCGCCCCCGCTGCTGGCGGGGTCAATGTACATAACACTTGCCTTTGTGCTGCTTGAGGGTGCAGGCTTTCTTCTGTTACTGTCGTGTAGGACATCTAGGTGGGCTCCGTCACACCGATTACACCTCTTCTTTAAGCGGCAATCGGCTGCCATGTGACTGCGCGCACATCGGTAACAGCGTCGGTTGGACTTTATCCATTGACTCACCTCGTCGGCGGTCATCTTCTTGAACGTGTCACATTGTGACAACCAGTGTTCCTTTTCGCAGTACGGGCACACCATCTTCCACTTCTCTTTCATCGAGGCGGTACTGTGGTTCTTGCTGCTCGGTACTGATTCTGATTGGTGCATGACGGTCACCAATCTTCGGCCATCATTTGCTCTCCTAGGTCCCTCTCTGGAGCTTGGGGTGCTCCGCATGAACGTATCCAACCGTAGGCTGTTGACTTCTCTCGCCAGGAAGTCGGCTAGGTCTAGGAGGGATGGCTCGGGACCGTTAGGATCACGGTGGTCTTTTTGCCGCCTGAAGCGCTCTTGTCGGGCGGGCGGAAGCTTCTCTAAAATCCTCTCGACATTAGAGTTTGCGTACAGTTCGTGCATACCCTTTTCTCTTTGCGCCCCCAGCATCCCTACCAGGGATTGTACCTTGATAGACAGGTCATCTAGTGAGCGATTGTCTGTGGCTGGGGGTAGGCGGTCAATATGCCTTATATCTTGTATTACGTAGTCCCATATGCGTCCATATCTTTGGTGGAGTGCTGCTAGAGCCGCTGTGTATTGGGGTAGTAGAGGTGGCATAGGCCAGCGCTATATTGTGCGCTCGGGGCACCTTGAGGTGCTTCAGTAGGATAGCATACTTGTACGGTTCATCAGCTACATCGGACATCATTGTCTCTAAGCACATTCGTAGCTCCGTGTACTGTGCTCTGTTCTCGTGGGTGAAGTCCGGAAACGTCGGTGTGCCAATGTATGATGCCATGGATGGCTGGCACATCGGTGAGCGTTGGAAGAGAGGCCTCCTAGGCGAGTCTCCTCTTACGCCTCTTGGTGGGCTGGTACCTGCTGGGTACCATGGCCCGCGTATCCAGGTGCTATTCCTCTGGGCTGGTCGTGCGTCAAGCTCACCCGTGAATTGAGTCGGGGGTCTGTAGCGCAGAGCCGCGGGGGTAGAGCCTGGGCTGTACTGGACCTCCTGGTCCTGTGGAGTACTGTGCTGCTGTCGGGCTTGACTCTCCTCCTCTCCCTCTTCTTCTTCCTCTGGCAGGTCCTCTAGATCCTGTAGTCGTCTATTTAGCCTCTCCGCGGTGTAGACCGTTTCTTCCTTGTAGCTGGGTCTCGCGTGGACCGGTCGGGGAAGGAGTTCGGAGGGGGGTATAGGCTCTCTCTGGTGGTCGGGCTCAGGGTCGCTTGATCGGGTAGGGGAGGGTGCCCTTGACCCTTGTCTTGACGAGGCCCTGGAACCCCGTGCGGAGGGAGGGGGTGTTGCCCTGGTGATCAGCTGCTCCATTATCTGCGCTTGTAATCGGTCGCGCTCGGCTTCGCGCTTGGTGAGAGCGAGGTCGCGCTCTGCTTCTCTTTGGGCACCGGCGGCGGCGCGCTGGGCTTCGGCCCGGTCCCTTACCATATTCTCTTCCGTCTGAAGGCGTCTAATCTCTAGACGTATACGATCTTCTTCGCTCCGTTGCTGCGCCTGAAGGCGTTCTCTTTCCATGGAAGAATGTTCGCGCTCACTAAGCGTCTGTGCTTGGAGTCGATCGCGCTCTGTTGAGGCTGCTAGGCTGGCGAGGAATGCCTGTGCCAGCATCTTGTCCGCCTCGCTGGGGGAAGACGCTGGTTGAGGTGATCCGCTCCTGGCAGTACTCGTTGGAGATCTGTTCTCCTGTGGCGAGTCCTGGAGATCCATCTCCGGGGTGCTCTCCTCTTCTTGTAGCGGGTAGAGTTCCATCCCTGGAGGGCTGTCTTTATCCTGGAGCTCTCCGGGGACTACTTCTTCGGTCTTGGCGGGGGGTAAAGTCGTGTCAGGTCCCTCCTGGTCCCTACCGTGAGCTTGGTCAGTTACGTTAGAACCCACTAGGGCCTCTATTGGCGGGGTAGCCTGGGCGATAGGGTCGGACATAATTTTACTATCTACTTTTTCCGCGTTTACCGTCTGTAGAAGGCTAGGTAGTATATTGGCAACGTAATCCTCTAAGTACTGAGGTGTCTGCCGTCTACGCTGCGGGCGATCTACTTTAGGAGAACCGTTTTGTGGAGTGTTCATCATAGGCCATGTCAATATTAATACCACTATATTAATATTACACTAGTTACCCTCCGGCTCGAAGGACCAATTGTAACTGAGGGGTACAATTCCATGACTGTATTGATAAGTATGGTATCATTAAACCACTACCGCTTTATGTACTTGTAAGGCAAAGGAATGTGCGTAGGCAAATCAACAATGAATGTCCATTCTCTGGTTACGCAGGAGGTAATTATACAACCTGAATCTTAGGGAATTACATCTATGGTACACTAGTAATACATAGCGGGAGATACTGGAAGGGTCCCCCTGGTTGTAAGCCAGCAGGGGTAGAGGAACTGTCGGTAGTAGAGAGTCTGGTCAACGATGACTAAGGAGACTCCAAGTACAGGAGACGGTGCAATAGCCTCTTGATCCACAGACGAATACAGCTGTTCTCCGTAGACTGTAGCTCCACAGTGAAGAAAGCTAGCCGGCCTCAGGCTCTCTGAGGCGCGGACTCGACTTGGCTCCTCACAGGGTAAATCCAACACGTGCAGGCGTCAGCGATTCTCCGCTCCAAAAATCACAGGACCAAAACAAATATAATCCAGCCGCAAAGGGCTATGTAGTCGTCGGGTAGATTAATCCAGTGTACATGTCCACACGGTTCTCGTCTAGGTCTCCTCGGGTGAAAGCGCCATGAAAGCAGCCCAGCCTGGATAAGAACTCTAGCTGGTACGAGGAAGCGTTGGTGATGCTGGTCACTGTAGAACTTTAGCCGCACGATACACTATACACAAATAGACTATTACTGACTTAATAGAAATATGTCGCACTCGACGGTATAGCGCCAAACTCTGACAATTCAGTTATTAATTCGCACGCGGTCTCAATGCTCTATTCTGGGGCCAAACAGGCCATACTTCACCGCACGGAGTATCGTGGGTGAGGCTTCAACTTATTGGGTAACTCTTAGACTAAGCGCTTCTGTATTCACCTGCGCCATATTTATATGCACGGTGAACACACTAGTGCCAACGACATTTCTGTCTCGTATCCCTGGGCAAGGCCGGGCATGCACAGACATGTCTTGACGGTGACTTTGAACCTGACTCCGGAGGCATGGCTCTGGCGCCTGTGGACCGCTGTCCAATAGGAGAATGAAATATTATGGTCTGTAGTAGGCTAAAGGGATATTCCGTGTATATGTACAAGGAATATACAAGGGATATCAAACGATATACAAATACTATGCAATATATATCAATCAATAAATATATATATTCGGTTTAATCTGATCCTTTGTAACAAGAAGGGTGAACCGTCACTCACATCCTGTTAGAAAAAGTATATGCCGCCATTGTTGTTGTCGTTAGCTTACATGCTAACGTGAATGGCAGCGACCATAGCATTGTGGCTAGGCTAGCTATCATCGCTTAGTAGAACTAGTGAATGGATAAACAACGTTATTTAACATTGCAGAATGGGTACAATTACAATACGGCTCAATACAAACAATTGTTAAGGGGCCCAGGGGGTGTAGACTGTTGTAGTTTGGTCAAATCAAGCAAATTTACATCATGCTCCAAATAAAAAAATCTGCCGAGCGATGTGGAGCGGGGAGCGCTCGATTCAAGGTGAGCGGTGAGCGAGTGGAGAGCGACTTGGGGGCGGGGTCAACATGAGCGATTAGCGGAGCGGAACAAGCCGCCTAGAGCGAAGAGCGGATTTCTCGCCCGCACCGATCTGCTCACGGGCCCTGGTGTGTGTGTGTGTGTGTGTGTGTGTGTGTGTGTGTGTGTGTGTGTGTGTGTGTGTGTGTGTGTGTGTGTGTGTGTGTGTGTGTGTGTGTGTGTGTGTGTGTGTGTGTGTGTGTGTGTGTGTGTGTGTGTGTCTATTAACTCATTGGCTGCCACGCTGTTTCCGGGATATGGCTAGTCCGTCACCTTGTTTGCAGGGCTATAACTATATTCTATATTATAGCTATGGATGCAATACTATGGCCCATTTGACATCGAGTATCTATTGTTCAATATGTGAAAAAGAAAAAGATTTTCCATCCATACATTCCCGTTTTATACCGCAGTGAATATAAGTATGGTTTTGGAGCGGTCTAGGGTAATTCCTGGGAGGCTAGTAATAGCCAGCGACGTGTATTATACTAAATCCATTGGCATTTCGTCCCTACACACGCTACAATTAAAAAATCAAATGCATATGATTGGTATTATGTTCCATCATGAATGCATGAAGGGGGGGGGGGGGGGGGGGTCGTTTCTGATTAATTGATTGTCAATAACAGCATTCCTTATTACAACAACATACGCTGATCAGGGTGATGGCTATGAAAACAAGGCACAATCAAGCTGAAATTGACGTTAAATTGCTCTTACCTGTGGCCGGTGGGATTCCAAAAAGAATATTCCAATTATTTGATCGCCATCTGGTAGATTGTATGTCCATTTGGCCCATGACATAACCCACCACAGCATAATGAATCGGGGGTCCCGAAAACGATTCAATGCGATCCGGTGAAGCCCTAGGTTCAGGTTAGTAGAAAAAAGCGCCCGTATACTCGTTGTTGGCGTTCAACGATTGGCCGCCAATAACAAGTTTAATCGTTGTTGGCAGAGAAAGAGTTAACATATTTCGGATAATGACTGCTCTTAACAAATAAACAACCTATAGACCTTTTTACACTGAACAAGGTAAGCATTCTAAATTGGCCCAAGTTGATTTGCTGCTGCAGCTATTTCTAATACAATAGCTGACAGGAAATGCACTGGATTGGGCTCTGGTTCCCCTACTAGCAATGGAATTCCTCTGAAAATCAGTACTGTGAATTGTTAAAATTGAAAAGTGAGTTGATGCGGATGTGGATGAACACAGCAGTGTCTTTGTCTCCTCACAGGAGCTCACGTTCTCTCACGTCCGCTTTTCTTTTCATGTGATGCCGTGCCTAATCACCTCCAAAACTACAAAACTTGAGAATGTTTTTCTTTTTTTCTTCTCTTTGTGTTTTCCCTCTCTGGCAAAATGGGAGATGACAAGCGCTTGAAAGGGGAAAACGGAAGAGAAACTTCAAACATGCCATGTTTTATTAATCCAAACATATTATCCTGACAGCTGCCATGCCTGAGATTTTTTTTACAATCACCAGGCGCGCCAAATGTGTGTCAGTCATAAAGCTTAGCAGCGGGTGGCTTTCTTTTGCAAAGAGGAAGGGGAAAAGACAGCCAGATAGAATTTCCCCGTTGGGCTGTGAGATCATGCCAGGCAACCTGGTCTGGCCCTGGCTGAAGAGAGAGCTTAGAGAAGACCTCCTGCACTATGCTGCTCTGGCCTGAACAAGAGGTTAACACCATGCAAACATCTGACAGCCACACATACTGTGTACACACACGTGCATGTAATTGTAGTACCATACTTGCATAAACTTAGCCTCATCCTAATTTTAACCCTAAAACTAAGCCTAACCCTAACCTAACCATTAGATAATACATTTTCAAACTGAGTATGGAACAGTTCCAGAACTCAGAAACTGGTCCTCACAAGTATAATCATACACACACACACACACACACACACACACACACACACACACACACACACACACACACACACACACACACACACACACACACACACACACACACACACACACACACACACACACACACACACACACACACACACACACACACACACACACACACACACACACACACACGGACTCATGTGTTTCAGATCTACAGTTTGGCTAAGAGTGTCAGGGTGTAGAGGGACCCAGTCAGCAGATTATTTGTGTGTCATTGTGTTGGGCTGGCGTTGTCAGTTCCATCAGATAAGGCCTGCTGCTCTATGGCCTTGTCAAGGCTGTGTTTACTAACACTGGACACCACACCCTGCCAAAGAGGGCGTATAGGGTTAACTTAACCCTAACCCTAACCCATCTAGCAGAAGAGGATCAACTCTTCATTTGCCAGCAGAAGGCACTCGAAGCGCAGTAAGTGCAGAATAAATTGAGGCCAATGGGAGAATTATTGATATACAGTAGATGGCAAAGGCTTGTCAAATTGTAGTGTATTCCCTTGTGAAATAGCATTTTTTTTTATTCATGATCACGTGATGAGACAATGACGTGCACTTACAACCACATAATACGACAATAAATCTTTTCAACATGGACAAATCTCCTCCGATGCGAGAGATCCACAATTATTTCTGAGTTAAAAAAATATGTTATACATTATGCACATTTACTGTATATACATCTCAAGTACCAAAGTATTAAAAAACGTTATTTTGACTATGACAATGGAGGTAACTCTCCTCTACTAACATTATTCACCTCGTCTGCTACAGTATATTAGCGTTCTGTCATACCGTCATGTCAGGAAGAATGAGGAGAGGTTGTCCTTCGTTATGGTCGTTTAATTCCAGCTCAATTTAGTTACATACAGGTAAATGCTTCCTCGTCAATGCACAGACAGCTACCTGCTCTAACGTTCACTTCACGACAACCCCTAACTTCCGGTGCGCCTTCCTATATCTCCCGGGGGGAAACAACATGCCCAGCTAACAGAGCGACACACAAAACCCCAGAACATTACAGTTTTTTTTTTTTTTTATATTTTATTTTGATTTTCCATTATTCAAAACATACACAAATGACAATACTGAGACAATTACAGGACAGTAATAACAGCAACAATAACAACAACTATATGTGGGTGCCTATATACGCCTATGGTAAATGGTTGTAAATGTGTAAGATAAAGTGATAGAGGTCCCTACATGTGTAAACAAACACATCAGGAAAACAGAAACAAACGACAACAACAACAAAAAACAGAACAAAAAATAACAATATTTTCAGAGACATTGAGAGATACAGGATGTCCTCAACACATCTTTAACACATCTTTACCAGAATGGAGCTACTAGAGAGATCAATGAGAAGGTCATTCAGTCAAGTCGGGTGGGTGATCTCCAAGATAGTCCAGAAAAGGCTGCCAAATTTTATTGAAATGATCAACCCTGTTCCTTAGTGAATAAGTCACCTTTTCTAGAGGGATACAGCTCTTCACCTCTGAAAGCCACATCCCAAATGGCAAAGGGAGATCTGACTTCCATTTTGTTGCAATACATTTTTTGGCAATGACCAGGAGGAGTTCTGTAAGCTTGATGGAATGACTGCGTGTAAGGTTTGAGTTTGTAAAGTTACCAAGGAGGCATAATTCGGGATCAGTCGGAAATGTTATATTATGAATTTGTGATATGGCCTCACAGACCCACTCGCAGAAACTTTGCAGTTTGATGCAATGCCAAGTGGAGTGAAGGAACGTGCCCTCCTCCTGGCCACACCTAAAACAGAGGGACGAGATACTAGAGTTGAACCCATGTAATTTGGAGGGGGTAAAATAGACCTGATGCAGGAAATTGAATTGAATCAGTCTATATCTTGAATTTAGTGTGCATGTGACCAGTGTTCCCTCTAATTATTTTTTGGTCTGAGCAAACACTCAAACCTCCTGGGCCCTATTCCCCGTACCTGGTTCAACTAAGTCGATCAAGGGTCCCATTATCCAGCTTCAGTTAACCCGATGTTTGAAGCCGGGATTTTCATGTTCCTCGAAGGTGGATTCAGTCTCGTTAACTAGAACCAGACTTGAGACCCAGGATAAGTGCGCGCGGCCGCTTTAGTTGAAAAGCCATCACGTATCGATAGCAGAGATCCTGATCTTTTAACGGCATTGATTGATTAATTGATTTAAAACTTTATTAACAGATTGCATTACGGCTCAATCGCCTCGCCGACAAGTTAAATGCGTTATCTATAGGCTAATTTTAAGTCCCTCATTACCCCAATCAATCAGATTATATTTCTTTAAACTTGCCTGCTGGCAGTAGGTTTATGGAATGGATAATTAAATGTGATCTTGCTAGCGAAAATAATTAGTTAAACTGTTATACGGAATAAGGACACGGCTCTCTTACCCATTGATTGATGTATGGTGGATCTTTTACTTATCTACACTGTGGTGTAACGGTGTCTGCTTTTGACTTTCACACAGGCGGATGGGTTCGATTCCCACTTCTCCTAGTCTTTTCCTTCTTTTTGCAATGTAGGAATAATTCAATTTGGTGCACGTTGAGAGTTATATAAAGAATGACATCATCAATGCATGTAGATTTATAATATTTTAACTTAAAACTAGGCTACTTCTGCGTATAATCATTAATATTATATTCCAAAAAATTATATTGGAAACACGGGGTTTCGAACACCAGTCGCCCGGTTGCCAGGATTGTGCACTACCGCTGCGCCACTGTGCCAGATGGGATAAATTCATTGTTTATACATTAATGAACGAGAGACCCGTGTTTAGAATATTCTTTATTTTGAATGAAGTTTTATCTCTTTATTCTCATTCATTAATGTGACGTCAACGGCTCATTCAATTGCTCAAATCCGTCAAACAGCGCATCTCATCAGACATTTTAATCCCAGTTACAATATCACACAAAATCCACAATCCACGCATAGACACTTCAATTTTATGCTTGAATGAAACAAAATCCAGGCGCTCCTCTCCTTCCTCGCTCCTCATCCACAGCGGAGAATATGAAAGGAATCAGAGCCAAACGAGCGATAGGTTTCAATCATTAAGGATATCCCCGCGGGATTCACATTTGCAATGCTGCGCGTTGTTAAAATAACCACATAATGTGTACATCGCACCGAGCGAGCGCCACGGTATAATATAACGTGCATTATTTAGGACAAAGTGAATTTAGTATCAGCATTTTGGGTCTATTTTACATTTCAAAAGCCCCCTCTGGAAGAATGGAGCACAAAAACGTAATTCAGAATGGTATAATGCAGATCGTAGACTGTGGGAATAATTTCAGGAAACGGGCTGTCACTTCTTTGCGGGGGCGTGGCTATGGTTCATCCGGCTAACTTGAACTTAAACCCTGCTCTCGACCAGGCTCAAACTTTTTGATCTGTTGTCATGGTGATTTAGACAATCCAGCTTCGGGGAATGGGAAAATCCGGCTTAAGTCAGACTTGACCGAAAGTTATCCGGCTAACTCAGTTATCCAGGTACGGGGAACGGGGCCCTGAGCAGACATCAGCAACTACTGAGCAACATACGTCACCTGCCGATTAACCGGTTAGTTGATATGCGGCGGTTTGTAAAAAATCTGAGAATCTTAATTTCCCTT
This sequence comes from Notolepis coatsorum, assembly GCF_963971535.1. Classification (NCBI taxonomy): domain Eukaryota; kingdom Metazoa; phylum Chordata; class Actinopteri; order Aulopiformes; family Paralepididae; genus Notolepis; species Notolepis coatsorum. The sequence goes on from NC_140167.1 coordinate 123,080,106, forward strand.
AATGTCTAATATATACATTTTGCTGATACACAGAGAAATAATACAAAAAGGCATATTATATTCCTTAATCAAATATTTATTTGACCATTGATTGATGATACAGAGCATAGTCCTTACTTTGGCTGGGTTGGCGGCGGCGGTGTGAGTCGTGTCACTAACTTTTGTCTTTTTAGGAGGCTGACTCGTCATTATTTTATTAAGTGAATTATAATGCGACTTCAAGGGTGACCATATTGTGATTTCTTTTAAAGAGGACACTCTGCCTTCAGCCTCAAGATACTTAATCAAAGTTTACTCAAAGATGCCTTATCATTATAATATATTTAAAGTATACCTCCTCTGTATGGATATAAAATTATTGTTTATTTTATATAACAAAATAATATCGCTCTATAACCAAAGTTACTCAACATGCTGTATTATGCCTAAAGTAATCTATCTGACAAATCGCAAGAAAATAACTAAATCAACCTATGACAAAATTATATATATTTTCAAGTCTTACTGGACAAAATAAATAACAAGAAAAATATGATGTAATGTTCTAAATAATACCTCTTCTGTATTAGAAAATCCAGCTTTAAAAAATATATCTTCATCTTTTCAATGTAATGTAAATTATAAAACAGTAACCTCACAAAGATACTACACGCGTTGCACTCCACTTCCAATTAGTCTCGACCGGGATGATAAATTGGAAGTTTTCTCTGCAGTTCATCTGTAATGTACATTTTCGCATTTGCATTGTGAGGAGCCAGCAATGCTGGTCGGATCTGTCCACTTCCTCATCTGTTGTGTGTGTCTGTGTGAGCGTGCAGTAGCGCTGCCCACAAAGCACTGAAAGCAAGGCTTCTCTTGGTAACGTCACACGCAACAGGGTTAGGGATGGTTAGGGATGTCCCGATCACATTTTTTTGCTCCCGATCCGATCCTGATCATGTAATTTTGAGTATCTACCGATACCGATACCGAAAGACTCAGAAGAAGCTTCTATCCCCAGGCCATCAGGCTGCTCAACGAACAATGAACACTACACAACAACCATCAAACGCACATAGCACACACATCCACACGCACACACTCACTTTAAACAAACACACTGTAGCACCCACTCCCCACACTTTATATTTATTGATAAAGGATTTGCACTACAACTCGTACACCTTACTGTAAATTGTACCTAAATTGTACCTCATCCCATTTCTGCTTTGCACTATATAGTATTGTATATTAGTACACTGCATAGTATATTGTATATTATATGGTAACTCAGTTACGTCTATTCTGCATCGAACATTGTACATATGTCTATACTGAACATTGTGACCTCATTTTCTACTTCTAATTTACATACTATAAATTATTATATATATATATATATATATATATATATATATATATATATATATATATATATATATATATATATATATTAGAGCTGGGCATAGATTAATTTTTTTAATCTAGATTAATCTACCTGCAATCCTGGAATTAATCTAGATTAATCTAGATTAAAATGGCTCAAAAAAAAAAAAAAAGTCTGCCGAAGGTGTTCAAAATAGGTGTGTTCTACCCAAATAATGACCAGAGGAGGAGATTTATCCTCTCCTCTTCATCTGAGGAGTCACTAGCTGTTCTATCTCCTTGTTCAACAGCATGAACATGTCTCTTCTTTTTGTAATTTCCAGTGTTTCTTTTAAAACCAGATTTATCGTAATTTTCTGTGCCCTTCCTTTGATGCCATTAACATTGTTACACTGATATTGACAGCTCTCTCCAGTGTCAAATCACTCTCTGTCAGTAGTTTCTTCTGTGAACCTTCATTTCTTAATCCACAGACAAACCTGTCTCTCAATGTGTCTTTTAGTGAATCTCTAAATTCACAATGCTGCTGACTGGTTGCTCACACACACACTGCTGCAGAAGCAGGTTTCTCAACAAATTCAGTGCAAGCTCAGTGTAACAGTTCCATGAATGAATGAATGAATGAATGAATGAATGAATGAATGAATGAATGAATGAATGAATGAATGAATGAATGAATGAATGAATGAATGAATGAATGAATGAAAACGTTATTTAACAGATTGCAGAATGGGTACAATACAGTACGGCTCAATACATACAATTGTTAAGGGGATGCAGACCAGAGAAAGACGTTTGTCTTGTTTACATCAGGGTCCCCCATTTTCATTTATTTGCTCCACATTGTCATTAGCCCCTTTCGTGACTGTGATGCACTGAGTGAATCCACAGTCACTTGCTCCTCAATAGGAAACCAACCTAGATTTACCATGAAGGACTGGTTCTGGCCGAACCGTTCGTTATACAAGAATCACAGAGAAATTACAAAGGTACTCACAGTTGCACGAGGATTTCGGACAGAGATAAGGGATGGTGCGCATGCGCTGTGATCACCCAACGGTGGAAATAATGCCGTTTTGAGCAGTTTATAAAAATTATTTAAAATGTTTATTAGCAACGCAGAGCTTTCAAACCATCCCGTATCTCTGTCCGAAACCCTCGTGCAACTGTGAGCACCTTTGAAACGTCTCTGTGATTCTTGTATAACGAACGGTTCAGCCAGAACCAGTCCTTCATGGTAAATCTAGGTTAGTTTCCTATTGAGGAGCAAGTGACTGTGGATTCACTCCGTGCATCACAGTCACGAAAGGGGCTACATTGTCATCAAACGGTCCAATATTTCCAATAACCCAAGCCATTTCTGTTGTAAACACTCACGATAGTCCAGTCGAGCCTTCCTTTAGTGTGTAAAGTGGATTTCCTCCTCTTGTAGATGTTTCCCAGTGCCGCCTGTATCAACGTGAGCTAACATGCTAACTCGCGTTAATAATGTAAACAAAGCTTGCAACGGACTTTTTTCTTGCATTGCGCAGATTCAGACGTCCTCATCGCCGAATTGTGTTATATCCTGAGGACTTCTTAACCTCACCTGTATAACAATGATTACCGGACCACTACTTTAGTTTAACACATTATTCTGACTACAGCTCCGGTAGTGCAATCACTTCCTGGTACCACAGCTGGGAACTACGGCAAGTATTTAAGGACAATACAGACCCAACGTTGAGAAAAAGATTAACGGCGTCAATTATATTATCGCGCGATACTAGTCTCGCGATAACGCAGCACGTTAACGCCGTTAACGGCCCAGCTCTAATATATATATATATATATATATATATATATATATATATATATATATATATATATATATATATTATCCCAATTTCTCACATTACATTCACCCTGAATGTTGACGTTATCCAGGTGAAAAGTTAACTTCATTCAAGCGAGGCATTGCAATCCTTGACATAAATCATTTGATGTATAATTAAATCAAAGGAAATGCGTTTGGGTCTGAGAGTGTGGCTGGTCTGCCGTTCTGATGCTGGATACTATTGGTTTGTTTTTGCAAAATTCTTCTGCTCTGTGTGACAATAAATAAATGAATGATGATGTGTGGGTTTTACAAAGTTTAAACAATGGGAAAGCATTAAACCGATCATCTGTCTAAACCTCCTAACTCTATTCACCCTCAAATCTGTGTTCGTTTTTTTCATCTGCTGAAAAGTTGGGTTTTTGGAGTTATGAGGTTTTGTCCCGACAGCAGCGATATGCAATTTAAAACCAAAACTAAAGCCTCAGTATGAGTTTAAGACGTGAACATGGTCATGTTTGTTAAAAAAAAAAAAAAAAAAAAACTGATTTTTTTTTTTTTTTTTTTTTGCAACCGATTTCAGATGTGCGCGGGAGCGTTTTGACATGTGCGCGCGCGCACGGGCGCACCTTAGTGGGAACATTGCATGTGACCCCATCTTTACATAGGTCCTCCCAGAGGCCTGGATCAATTTCTGTGTCTAAATCTCTCTCCCATCTAGTCCTGGACCTATCAGGTTCAGTGGTCGGCAGAGAGGGTAGTAAGGTGTTATAGACTTGAGAGATGGTTCTCACCATCCTTTGATCATTATGAAAAAGACTTTCAATGGGAGATTTTTCTGGTAGTTTCCATTGACCTTGAGTGTTAACCCTCACAAAATCTCTCAGTTGCAGGTATTCAAAGAAATCTCTTAGAGTAAGTTGATATTTCTCTTTCATTTGCTGGAAGGACATAAAAACCTCATTTTCATAACAATGTTCCAGTCGAGTGATACCTTGTAAAGGCCAGGACTCAAAGTCTCTATTCTGGTATAAGATAGGTATAAGCCTATTTCCCCATAGGGGGGTTTTAGGTGATAGAGGGCTATTGTGTCTGAAATTCTTTTGTAATTTTAACCAGGTTTGGACTGAATGGATCATGAAGGGGTTCTGGGTGATGGTCTTAATTGATTTCACGTCCCATTTGTACAAGGTATCAGACAGGGTGGTCTCGTTAATGTCTAGATATTCAATGTTCAACCATGAGGCTGAGAGGTCCCCCTCAAACATTTGAGCCAAAAATCTGGCTTGTGCCGCCAAGTAATACAATCTAAAATTAGGAAGTTTCAGTCCTCCCTTTGTATAGTCTAAAGTAAGTTTAATTAAGGCGATCCTTGGGGATTTACCTCGCCATATAAACCGTCTGATCAATCCGTCCAAGGAGGAGAAAAATTTAGAAGGGACTTGGATTGGGAGGGACTGAAATATATAAAGAAACTTTGGCAGGACATTCATTTTTATAGCATTAATTCGGCCTAGTAAGGTGAGAGGGAGGTTCATCCATTTTTCCAAGTCCTCCCCTAGGATTTGTAACTGTCTTAACAGATTGAGCTTATATAGATTCCCCATCTCCTTATCTATTAGTATACCCAAGTATCTTATACCATTTGGTGACCATTTAAAAGGGAAGTTATGTTGAATGGTGTCTTTAATAGAATCTGATAAGGGCAGTATTTCACTTTTGTCAAGGTTAATTTTATATCCGGAAAAGGAGCTATATAAGTCCAACAGTTCGACTAAACGTGAGAGGGAGCTTTCCGCGTTTGTTAAAAAGAGAAGAATATCGTCGGCAAAGAGCGAGATTTTATGTGTGTTCGGTCCAATTTCGAAGCCCGTTATTTTAGTGTCTATTCTGATTGCTTCTGCTAGGGGTTCTAGGGCGAGCGTAAATAAGGCGGGGCTAAGAGCGCAGCCCTGTCGGTTACCTCTATGTATGGAGAAATAATCTGAGGTAGTCTCATTGACCGCAATCCTAGTGTTGGGGGAGCCATAGAGTGATTTGATCAAGTCGACAAATTGAGCGTCAAAACCAAATGTTTCAAGGACTTTGAAGAGATAGGGCCATTCCAACCGGTCAAAGGCCTTTTCGGCGTCGAGGGAGAGAGCAATGCTGGGAATCTTGTTTTGTGTGCGAAATGGATAATATTAAAAAAGCGTCTAAGATTGTTAGAGGAATGTCTGTTAATTATAAAGCCAGTCTGATCGGAATTAACAAGGCGGTGAAGGAATGTTTCTAATCTTTTGGATGTCATCTTAGTTACAAGTTTATAGTCTGTATTTAGGAGCGAGATTGGCCTGTAGGAGGCGCACTTTAAAGGGTCCTTCCCCGTCTTGTGAATAACTGATATAATGGCCCGAGAGAACGTCTCAGGAAATTGTTTTTCTTCTCTAGCTAATTGAAGGACTTCCATTAAGGGAGGGATTAAGAGGTCTTGAAATTCCTTGTAGAACTCTGGGGGGAAACCATCCTCCCCAGGAGATTTATTTGACGGTAGAAGTTAATGGTCGCTGTTACTTCGCAAATTGAAAATGGTTTGCTCATAAACTCACTATCCTCGACAGACAAGCTTGGGAGATCAAGTTTGGAAAGAAAGGAGTCTATTGCTGTGCTGTCCCCGCTAGGTTGTGCAGTGTATAAGTCCCTGTAATAGTTTCTAAAAGCATCGCTAATTTCTGTGGGTTTATTGGAGATTTTGCCCGGGGCTACTTCAATTCCGTTAACTGCTTTCTTCCGTTTTTAGTTTCTGTAACTGAGGGGTACAATTCCCTGACTGTATTACTAGATATGATACTTACTACCACTACCTTTGTACTTAATATTCGGCCACCCAGTACTCGGCATAAATATATTATGATGAACACTGTCACGTAGATGAAACGGATCCAACACAAATGTACGAATTAGAAATAGGTCTTTATTTCTACACAGCGATGGTGTGTAGAGCAAGCACTTAATCAAATCAATCACATTTATGAATGGAATTAGTATGCACTTTTATGGCAAGAGTATTCGTCGGTATATCAATAGAGAATGTCCAATCTCTGAAGGCGCAGGTGGTACATATACGACCTGGAATAGTTAAGGAATAAAAGCAATGATACTTTAATGATTATATACTGGATACACTAGGGGGGGTTAATCCGGTCGCTTGTAAGCCGACAGGAGTAGGAAGGGGGGGGGGGTAGAATCCGGCTGCCTCATCCGGCCAAGGGTATCCCAGGTGAACCCACTGTAGTGCCGTTCAATGCGCCGGCGATCCTTGGACCACAGATGAAAGCAGATGGACTCTTTGTGGGCCGGCGTCCTCCGGTCCACGGAGGAGAGACGTGAAGCGACCTCGTCTTGCAGAGCGTCTCCTCACCTTGCGTCCTCTCCAGGGGGGGGGGGTTCCAACACACGGCAGTGTCGGGGGTCTTTATCCATGGAATAATCAACGTATACAAAGCATAATCCGTGCCTGGGAAGGCGGGCTGTCATCGGTAGAATAATCCGGTATACAGGTCCACTCGCTCGTCGGCTCTGGGGCTCCTCGGGTGCAATCTCACATGGGGTCGATCATCCTGGTTAAGCAGCCAGTTCTCTGCCCGAAACGATGGGGTACTGACTACGGTAGTATTCTCACCGCACGAAGCACTATATATTAACAGACTATTATTAGCTTAATAGACTACGTCCAACTCGACGATATAGTGCCAAATATGACTATTCAAATATTAATATACACGATGTCTCAATACCGATGGTAAGCCGAACTTGGCCTTACTCCCACACGTGGCGTCGCGGGGAGGCTTTACGTCTGTGACTCTATTGGAGGGTAAGAAACTGGACTGAAAAGGAAGTCCTACTTTAGTAGCGCAGTATATATACGCACTATGAACAAATAGTCCCATTAGTGGTGCGGTAGCCAGATTCCTACGCGGAACTAGGACTTGTTCGTACATGTTGAGCGGTACGTTTGAACTGGGTCTGGGGGGTATGGCAGCCTGGCACCAAGGTCTCGACCAATAGTAGAATGGAGACTATTATGGGATGTTCAGTAGGCTAGAATGGATATTCAATGCATATTGTACAAGGAATATACAAGGGATATCAGGGAATATTAGAGAATATACAAATACAATTAAATATATATAAATAAATATATATATTCGGTTTAATCTGGCCCTTCACAACAGCCACCCCCTGATTGGTCCCAGACCTAATCAGTTAAACAGAGACAGATTAATCGCGTTGTCTATTTACACATAAGGGTTTGCTGTAGGAGTCAGTCAACTTCACAAAGTCATAGGGTTATAGGGTCATGGTCATCATCGATTGTGTCTGGGAGTCGGGGCAGTTCTATGAGCCTCGCCACGGGACGGGTGTAAGTGCGACCCTGGACAAGCACTTCAGCTGCTCGGACCTTGCCGTCGGCACCGGTGATCACTTTGCTTACGCGGCCGGCCGGCCACATAGCTCTGGGCAGTGATTGATCAATAATCATGACGACTGTTCCTTCTGTCAAATTGTCTCTCTCCTTTACCCACTTCTGGCGGGTCTGTAGAGACGGTAGGTAGTGCAGTAGGAAACTGCTCCAAAACTTGTCGGCTAATACTTGGCTGTACCTCCACATTCGTCGGCCGTTTGCTTCTTCAGGCCGGTACATGGTCTGGGGTAATGCAGGATCTAGCCGCCCCATCAGGAGTGTGTTGGGGGTAACTGGGTAGATAACAGTGCTCAATCCACAGAACACAGGCTTCTTATTTTCCACCTCCTCTGGACTTGCTTCCCTCGGGATAGGCATGGGCCACTGTCCTTCCGGGAGTCTTAGGAATGCGGGGCCGTCACTGTAAGCATTGTGACGGGTGAGGTCATCCAGGGGCATCCCCCGGGTGATGACGTCAGCTGGGTTCTGTTTTGTATCAACGTAGCGCCACTCTGTTTATCCGGTTAACTCTTCGGTTAAGTCTTGAATCTCGGTGACTCTGACTCCCACGAAGACTTTGTACTTGCATGAGTCCGATTTGATCCAGGCGAGTACTGTCGTGGAATCTGACCACAGGATTGTTCTAGACACCGGTATGGTGAGCTCACGTTGGATGAGCGTGGCTAGGTGCGCTCCGGCTAGGGCTGCGCAGAGCTCTAGACGTGGGATAGATTGTTGCTTGCGTGGGGCTATTCTCGAGCGGGCGAGGACAAATGCTGTGTAGATCTCTCCCCCCTTTTCTTGGGCCCGCAAGTAGGCTACTGATCCGTATGCGACCTCTGAGGCGTCACTGAAGACGTGTAAGTCCATTTTACATGTCTCTGGCCTCACCGTGGGTGGGAAGTAGCTTCGGCGCATATTAACGCCTGGGAGTGAGTGGAGCTCCATCTCCCACTCTCTCCAGGTGGATGCAAGGTGTGCGGGAATGGGGTCGTCCCAGCCCTGGTCCTTGTCCCACAATGCTCGTACAATCATTTTTGCCCTGGTGGTGTACGGTAGAATACATCCTAGCGGGTCATATTGTCGGGCGAGTGTTGTGTACACACTCCGTCTGGTGGTCGGCGCCGCCGCCGGCCTTCCCTGCTCCGTAGTCAGGGGCTTGTGTCTGTAGTGAAGCGAATCTGTTTTGAATCGCCACACCAATCCCAGGGTCATCTCCTGGGCTTCTCCCGGGATTGTAGCCATCCAGGCTGCTGGCTGCCTTGTCCTCGGAGGAGAGGCTGCGCAGTACTTGCGGATCGCTGCTGGCCCACTGCCTGAGATCAAAGCCGCCTTTGATCAATGAGGCGCAGAGTTTAATCAGGAGAGCCTCGGCTTCTTCCTGGGTTGAAAGGCTTTGTAGACAGTTGTCTACGTAGAAGCTGTTCTTTACGCTGTGTCGGACCTCTTCGTCCGCTGCTGGGTCCTCTGCTACATGTTTCTGTAGTGCAAATGTAGCACAGCAGGGGCTGCACGTCGTTCCGAAGGGGAGGACTTCCCATTGGTAGATGGCTGGGTGCTCATCTCCTGGCTTCTCTCTCCATAGGAACCGTAACAGGGGCTTGTCCTCCTCTACTAATCTCACCTGCAGGAACATTCCTTTAATGTCCCCGCTGATGGCCACCTTTTCCTGGCGGAAGCGGAGTAGAACGCCGAGTAGGGAGGGGCCGAGTGTGGGACCGGGCAGTAACTATTTATTCAGATTTTGGGATCCGATCTGGTAGCTGCAGTTAAATACTATGCGGTCTTTACCGTTGTGATGGACCTTGTGGTGAGGCACGTACCACAATTCAGTGGTCTGGTCAGCCTCTTTAATGTCCATCTTTGTGACGTGTCCCGCTGTGATGAGCTTCTCAATCTCAGCGCGGTATACACTCTCTTGGGCGGGGTTCTTGGCTAAGCGCCGCTCCGTGTTCAGCAGGTACCATTCTGTGGCGTCTGTCTTGGCGTGGAAAGTAGGCATTCCTTCTCGCCGCAGGAGTGGCGTGGCGTATCTCAACACGCCGTTGACCGGGACTCTCTTGGTCCCTGTCTCGAGGAGGTGAATGGCGTAAATGTCATCTTTAGAGCGAATGTCTTTCTTTCCGTTCTTAAAGGGCATTTGTTCCAAGGTCCATAACCGCTCTACGTGTTGCAGGAGTGCGGTTTCTCCCTCTGTGACTCGGGAGTGGAGACATCTAGTGGCTGTACTTCGGTTGAGAGATTTGGCGAGCGGGCCTTGGAGAGTCCATCCCAAACGGGTCTCGACTGCTGCAGGACAGCCTCGGGGTCCGGTATGAACCCGGTCTATCGGGACAATGAGGTCTGCATGGTCGGAGCCTATCAACAGGGTCGGCATAGCATTGTCTATGAGCGGGATCGGTAACTTGCGCAGATGTGCATATTTCTCCATCAGCTTGGCGACGGGGTATGTGTACCGCGACAGTCCTATTTCTTGGCTGGTGAAAGCGTCTGTAATCTGGTACCGTCGCTCAGGCTGGCCGCTTGCTGCGATAGAGAATGAGACATTCTCGCCCTTTATCGTCTTCAAATCTCGTCTTATTGTCCGAATTGTCATTTGGGTTTCGCTTCCCCGCAGCCCTAGCTGGGCCGCAGCGGAGGCGAGCAGCAGGGTCTTCTCTGACCCGTCATCGAGGACGGCGTAAGTGTCCAGGACTTTATTCTGGTAGCTTAGTGCCACACGCACTACTTTTAGGAGTACTCGGGCTCCACTGCTGCTGGCGGGATCGATGTACATGACGCTCGCTTTGCTGCTGGATGGTGCGGGTGAAGGGCGCCGTCTGTTACTGTCGTGAAGTATGTCCAGATGGGCTCCATCGCACTTGGTGCACCTTTTCTTTAAGCGGCATTCGGCTGCCATGTGTGAGCGCGCACACCGAAAACAGCGCTTGTTGGACTTTATCCATTGACTTGCTTCCTCCGCGTTCAGCTTGGGGAAGGAGTCACATTGCGCTAGCCAGTGTTCTTTCTCACAGTAGGGGCACACTATCTTCCACTTCTCCGTTCTGGAGGGGGTACTGTGGCTCCTGCTGCTCGGTACTGACTCCGATTGGTGCATCACAGTCACCGATCTTCTTCCATCATTTAGTCGTCTGGTTCCTTCTCTGGAGCCAGGGGTGCTCCGTCCGAATGTATCTAGCCGTAGGCTGCTGACTTCTCTCGCCAGGAAGTCTGCTAGATCGAGGAGGTTCGGTTCGGGGCCATTCGGGTCTTGGTGGTCTCTCTGCCGCCTAAAACGCTCCTGTCGAGCGGGCGGCAGCTTCTCCAAGATCCTTTCCACATTTGAGTTGGCGTAAAGTTCATGCCTCCCCTTCTCTCTCTGCGCTCCCAACATCCCTACCAGGGACTGCACTCTGATGGACAGGTCGTCCAGTGCTCGATTGTCTATTGCTGGGGGTAAGCGGTCGATGTGTCGGATCTCCTGGATCACGTAATCCCATATGCGCCCATACCTCTGGTCCAATGCTACCAGCGCTGCTGTGTATGGGGTGGTGGAAGTCGCGTAGGCGAGCGCTATATTATGTGCGCGGGGTACCTTTAAGTGCTTCAGTAGGATGGCGTATTTGTGGCGTTCATCCAATACATCCACCAACATGGTCTCCAGACACATGCGGAGTTCTGTATACTGGGCCCGGTTCTCTTGGGTGAAGTCGGGTACCATAGGCGTGCCAATGTATGACGCTGACTGTGGATACATCGGCGAGCGTTGGGGGAGAGGCCTCCTAGGCGAGTCTCCTCCCGCTCCTTGGTATGGGCTGGTACTGGCAGTGTACCATGGCCCGCTTGTCCAGGTGCTGTTCCTCGGTGCGGGTCGTGCGTCGTGCTCACCCGTGTATAGAGTCGGGGGTCTGTAGCGCAGCTCCGCGGGAGTATAGCCTGGGCTGTACCGGACCTCCTGGTCCGGTAGAGTACTGTGCTGTCGTCGGGCGTGGTTCTCCTCCTCTTCCTCTTCGTCTTCAGTTAGGTCATCCAGTGCTTGTAGTCTCTGGTTTAGCCTCTCCACAGGATATGCTGCTCCTTCCCGGTTGCTAGGTCTCGCTTGGACCGGTGGGGGGAGGTGGTCTGTGGGGGGTATAGACCTCGTCTGTTGGTCAAGTTCAGGGTTGTTTACTCGGCTAGGGGATGCCGCCCTGGAGGTGTGTCTAGACGAGTTCCTGGAGCCTCTGGCGGAGGGAGAGGGTGTTGTCCGTCTGATCAGCTGTTCTATTAGTTGCGCTTGCTGTCTGTCGCGCTCTGCGTCCCGTAGAGCACCAGCAGCTGCTCGCTGGCTGTCTGCTCGGTCTCGGGCCACATTCTCTTCTCTCTGAATGCGTCTTATTTCTAGACGTATATGCTCTTCTTCGCTCCGCTGCTGGATCTGCAGTCGGTCGCGTTCAGCAGCGGCGTTCAGGCTGATGAGGAAGGCCTGCTGTAGGGTCCTCTCTGCCTCGCTGGGGGAAGGCGGTTGTATAGGGGAGCCTTCCCTCGGGGTACTCCTTGCGGAGCCTTGGAGCTCTATCTCCACGGTGCTCTCCCCGTCTTCTTCCGTGCCGAGTTCTCTCTCGGTAGCGTTGTATTCCTCCCGGGACTCATCGGGGACTACTTCTTCAGTACTGGCGGGGTGTGAAGTCATGTCTGGTTCCCACTGGTCCCCACCGTGAACTTGGTCAGTTACATTAGAACCCGTAGGGGCCTCTATGGTCGGGGTAGTCTGGGCGTTGGGGTTAGACATACTTTTACTTTCTAGTTTTACCGCGTTTACTGTTAGTAGAAGACTAGGTTGTTGACTGACAGCGTAAGCCTCTAAGCCTCTACTGAGGGAGCCGTCGTTCGCGCTGCGGGCGTTGGTTAGGAGGATCGTTTCGTGGAGTGTTCATCATAGGCCATTTCAATATTAATAACACTATATTAATATTACACTAATTACCCTCCGGCTCGAAGGACCAATTGTAACTGAGGGGTACAATTCCCTGACTGTATTACTAGATATGATACTTACTACCACTACCTTTGTACTTAATATTCGGCCACCCAGTACTCGGCATAAATATATTATGATGAACACTGTCACGTAGATGAAACGGATCCAACACAAATGTACGAATTAGAAATAGGTCTTTATTTCTACACAGCGATGGTGTGTAGAGCAAGCACTTAATCAAATCAATCACATTTATGAATGGAATTAGTATGCACTTTTATGGCAAGAGTATTCGTCGGTATATCAATAGAGAATGTCCAATCTCTGAAGGCGCAGGTGGTACATATACGACCTGGAATAGTTAAGGAATAAAAGCAATGATACTTTAATGATTATATACTGGATACACTAGGGGGGGTTAATCCGGTCGCTTGTAAGCCGACAGGAGTAGGAAGGGGGGGGGGTAGAATCCGGCTGCCTCATCCGGCCAAGGGTATCCCAGGTGAACCCACTGTAGTGCCGTTCAATGCGCCGGCGATCCTTGGACCACAGATGAAAGCAGATGGACTCTTTGTGGGCCGGCGTCCTCCGGTCCACGGAGGAGAGACGTGAAGCGACCTCGTCTTGCAGAGCGTCTCCTCACCTTGCGTCCTCTCCAGGGGGGGGGGGGTTCCAACACACGGCAGTGTCGGGGGTCTTTATCCATGGAATAATCAACGTATACAAAGCATAATCCGTGCCTGGGAAGGCGGGCTGTCGTCGGTAGAATAATCCGGTATACAGGTCCACTCGCTCGTCGGCTCTGGGGCTCCTCGGGTGCAATCTCACATGGGGTCGATCATCTTGGTTAAGCAGCCAGTTCTCTGCCCGAAACGATGGGGTACTGACTACGGTAGTATTCTCACCGCACGAAGCACTATATATTAACAGACTATTATTAGCTTAATAGACTACGTCCAACTCGACGATATAGTGCCAAATATGACTATTCAAATATTAATATACACGATGTCTCAATACCGATGGTAAGCCGAACTTGGCCTTACTCCCACACGTGGCGTCGCGGGGAGGCTTTACGTCTGTGACTCTATTGGAGGGTAAGAAACTGGACTGAAAAGGAAGTCCTACTTTAGTAGCGCAGTATATATACGCACTATGAACAAATAGTCCCATTAGTGGTGCGGTAGCCAGATTCCTACGCGGAACTAGGACTTGTTCGTACATGTTGAGCGGTACGTTTGAACTGGGTCTGGGGGGTATGGCAGCCTGGCACCAAGGTCTCGACCAATAGTAGAATGGAGACTATTATGGGATGTTCAGTAGGCTAGAATGGATATTCAATGCATATTGTACAAGGAATATACAAGGGATATCAGGGAATATTAGAGAATATACAAATACAATTAAATATATATATATAAATAAATATATATATTCGGTTTAATCTGGCCCTTCACAACAGTTGCCATGCCTGAACATTACAGTATTAACCAAATTAAGCTAATGTTATCTCTGATAACAAAGCCATCTTTATCTATAATTATCAGAACTACAACTACGTTAGTTCCAAGGCAGCTCACTTGAGAGAATGTGAGCAATCAAAACAGTCTGTCACATATGTGCTGTTGCCTGTCTCCAATGCAGCCATCACACACACACACACACACACACACACACACACACACACACACACACACACACACACACACACACACACACACACACACACACACACACACACACACACACACACACACACACACACACACACACACACACACACACACACAGACACACACACACACACACACACACACACACACACACACACACACACACACACACACACACACACACACACACACACACACACACACATACACACACACATACACACACACACACACACACTATGACCGATGTCGCGGCACGGTGGTGTAGTGGTTAACACTGTTGCCTCACAGCAAGAAGGTTTCCATGATGCCAGGTACTCCCAGGCCTTTCTGTGTGGAGTTTGCATGTTCTCCCCGTGCTCGCAAGGGTTTCCCCCCGATAAGATAAACCCAATGGAAAAACATGCACAACAGATCGCTAACGCTGTGGCATCCTTGACGAAGACGGACAGGAGCACTTGGATTGGTCCCCGGGGCGCGGCTCACGTTGACGCCCTATCTGCTCCCGGCTTTTCATCGGCAACTCCGTGCATGTGTGTGTGTGTTCCTGTGGGTCGCCCATCTCGCGTGTGTGTTAAAACTGCATGACAAATAAAGACTTCTAGTCTAGTCTAACAAAAAACCAGACTGAGCCTGGGCTAGAGGGAGACGGACAACAAAAGTTTTCCAAAAAAATTTCACCTAATAATTCAGCCTCTGAGGGTCATTATTATATCAAAAGGACAAAGGGCTGGAGCACACTGATTAATTCACAGCTTGCAAACAAACTAACATTTCAGTTTGTGTTTGAACTATTAAAAGCTTTGAATTAATTGGTGTCCTCCCGTCCCCTTTGTCCTTTTGAAGTTTGATGTCCTCGAGCTGAGAAGCACCTGATTGATGACACGAAAATATCTAGGTCGTTTCTTTTTTTTTAGAATTGCCAATTTAGCTACGTAGCCTCATTCATTATTTACGCACTGCTGCTAGAGGGTGCTAATAATCCAAGCATTCCAATGAGGGAATAGGGAGTTGGAGATCATTCGGTAAAAGGTCATTGACCCTGTTGGCAAGCTTGATGCATTGTGCGTACTCTGAGATGGCATGCAAAATGTTGACTTGTAACCCAAACATCTGCACGAAAGCAACGTGTGTGTGTGTGTGTGTGTGTGTTGGGGGGGGACAGACCAAGGCCAGATTAAGACTTCAGAGGCCCCTGGGCCACATTCTTGTGGAGGCCCCCCCACACACACATACATGTGCACGCACGCACAGTGGCGTTTTTATATGTCACTTTAAAAAATATATCGAATATTTAAAAGTGGTGGGCTCTGAGGGCCATGCTAAAAGGACTTTGATCACCCCTGCCCACTTTGACAACCTAGGATGGCTTAGAGTAGACGACAGAGTACAGCAACTTGCAATGGGCCTGGTCTACAAGATACACTACACGACCAAGGTACCCATGTACATGTCAAAATACTTCCCAAAGGACAGTGAATACCACGATCACAACACCAGAGGGAGCTCCACAAATCATGTTAAACCCAGATTCGGCTCAAACAAGGGACTAAACACGTTTCACAATTATGCCACATCAATGTGGAACGCCCTACCCATAGCTGTAAAGGAATGTGAATCACTACCCACTTTCAAAAACACTCTCAAAGAACACCTACGGGAGACTGCAATTCGAAACTGGCCCCTGTAAATGTCCTAACACAACCCCCTCCAATGTACAGTAAATGACCAAGTATGGTTTTGTCAATATTCCAATGTACAGTTTTGCTTGTACAGTTGTACAGTGTCCCCCACCCACCCACCCCTCACACCCACCGAACCACCTCCAATGTACAGTCCCCCCCACCCCCCCAACCCCACCCCACCTAACCAACCTCCTCCAATGTACAGTTTCTACGTCAAATGTATATACTCTCTTTTCTGGACTCTTTTCGTATCACAAACATTACTGTATTTGCAAATCTGGTATGTCATAAATGTATAGATGTAGCAGTACTGTCTATCTGTATGTCATGTATGTCATATATGTTATGATGAATTGAAAATGGGGGACCCTGATGTAAACAAGACGAAAGTCTTTCTCTGGTCTGCATCCCCTTAACAATTATTGAGCTGTACTGTACTGTACTGTACTGTACCCATTCTACAATCTGTTAATAAAGTTTTCAATCAATCAATCAAGAAGAGAAAATAAACACATCATGTTTAGATGGGGGGATGGCGCCATCCTCAGGAAGAAAAAAAACATGCACACACTTTGGAGACAAGAATATAATATTAGAATAGTAAGCTTACTTTTACGTGAATGTAAATTTAAATTATAATTAGGGAAGGGAGGGGGTTGAAATGTGTTTTTGTCCTGTGTTACTGTCTGTGAATTAATGAATTAATGAAAATTGTATTTAACAGATTGCAGAATGGGTACAAATATAATACAGTACGGCTCAATACACACAATTGTTAAGGGGATGCAGACCAGAGAAAGACGTTTGTCTTGTTTACATCAGGGTCCCCCATTTTCAATTCATAGTGACATGTATGACATGCACAACATATATGACATCATGACATTTATGGCATAGGGACATACATGACATACAGGTATATAGTACTGTTACATTTGTGACATATATGATATGCAAATATACAGTACTGTTACCCATAGATCCTGACAGAGAGTATATACATATGATGGGGAGGGGACTGTACATTAGGAGGGGGTGGGTGGGTGGGAGAGAAATATACATACGGTGGGGAGAGAATATATACATACGGTGGGGAGGGGACTGTCTATTAGGTGGGGGTGGGGCTGTATGTATGTATGTATGTATGTATGTATGTATGTATGTATGTATGTATGTATGTATGTATGTATGTATGTATGTATGTATGTATGTATGTATGTATGTATAAAAGAAAAAAAATACAATAGAAATATTGACTGACGTTTCTTAGGCCAGGGGTTCTCAACCTTTCTGCTGCCAAGGCACCCCTGTGTTCAATAAAATATTCCAGGGCACCCCTACATACGATAAAGACTTTCCCGGTCCTGTCTTTTTTGCTACAATGATGATACAATGACTCTTTATTTGCCGTGCTGTCGTTGAGATGTTTTGTTGTTTGTTTGTCTTTGTTGCTTGTTGGTGAATCTGCAAATATGAATTGCCCCACGCAGGATCAATAAAGTTGTCTGAATCTGATGACAAAAGTTTTTTTTTTAAATACAGAAAAGGATCACTAAAGTGCTATCTGTTGCAGCTGCACTGTTCTCCATAAAAATAGCATATTTGGATAAGTTTGACAATTTCTCAAAAACAGAAAATCATGTATTTTTTTTAAATACAGAAAAGGATCACCAAGTTACCATTTCTCAAAAAATATAAATAAATACAGAAAATAAGCACTTGTTCACTCAGTGGACATTTCTAGCTCAATGCGAGGTCCGCTGCTGCTGGCTAATAATACGGTCAATACGTGGGGAGATCTTTGACAAGGCAACACGCATGTCATCATCAAGGCTCAACTTGGCCCTATATTTTGTTTTCAGAGCTGTCATGGATGAAAAGCCAGCTTCACACAGATATGTGGGGCTGAATGGTATCAACACCTTAACTGCAGCATCATGAGATACTTGGTACTCAGCACCACACTCTGAAACTAGCTCTCCAGGTGGTATCAGATGATATTTCAATGAGTTCTTCCAAGAGTTTGGATGGAGATGTGTCAGGAAGCTTTGTCTCAATGTTGTCTGTAAAGTTTTTTTTTATCCAGAGTAACTTGGTGATACTTTTCTGTGTTTTATTAAATAATGATTTTCAGATTTTTAGAAATGGTCAAACTTATCCAAATATGGTATTTTCATGGAAAACAGTGCAGCTGCAACAGATAGCACTTTAGGGATAATTTTCTGTAATCCAAAAAGAATTTGGATTCACTATAAAGTGCCTGTTCACTATAAAGTGCCACGTTTTGATATTTTGAGCTTTAAACTTTAAGTAAAATTTTTGGAACACGCAACCTAAAACACCTTCCTCTCCCAAACCGTTCCTGCAATTGTTTTATGTTGCATGATGATCATGGATACATTTATTATGTATTGTATTTTTTATGTTTAAATATCAACATAATCTGTCTGTCCACCCTCAGTACATTTACTATCAATATAATATAGTAGTCTGACTTCATCATCTTTTCAAACGCACACACATAGAGGGAGAATGCCCCCCCCCCCCCCCCCAGTCATCCTTCCAACTAAGTCCCCACCCTGCTGTTCTCTGTCGCTCTGAACAGGGCTTTTAGCTTGTTGTTAGCTTATGGTAACGGGACATTAATTCCGGTCTTAAACACAACGTGGTCATAAAGGAATGGCAAGGATTGCAAAGCATGTTATATGCATTTGACCCGTTGCGGAATAAAACAGCAGGGATTTGTTTTGGGTCGCAAAAACACTACCCTTGCTGTGTTTCAATGTCCGCGTTCCAGATCCAGACGCTACTACTACTGCTGAGCTGAGAGACGCTACTGCTCACTGCTCAGCCTGCCTGAGATGCATCCTATTGGCTGTGTGCTGGAGCGGATATGAGTCACGACACCACGGATTTTCAAAATAAGAGTATCATAATGACCTTAATGTTGCTAGCTTTCGGAGCCTAGTTATTATAGCTGGAGCTGCGCGTGGGCATACATGAGACCCGCTATAGGATTTTCAAAATAAGACTGTTGTCATTCTATATTTTTAAAGAACATTGCCAGGCATCTTGCGGAACCCCTGACAGCTCTCCGCGGAACCCCTGTGTGCCGCGGAACCCCTGTTGAGAACCGCTGTCTTAGGCGACTCTTTCGAAGTTGGTTAAGGTTAGAGTATGGAATCAGGGCTGGTGTTCTATCGCCCTGCTCTAAGACAAACTCTAACCATAACCAACTTCGAAAGAGTGCCTAAGCTTAACCGGTGAAAGAAAGAGGTGTCACACGATTGGCGCTACCAGAAACGTCAGTGGCCAATCAGAGCGCAGAACGCGAACGCGGAACTGGAAATCCGTTGGTAAAAGTATTCAGGCGTCGGGGCTGGGATGTGGAGATGCAAGTTTTGACTTTTTATTGCTGTTTTTACCTCAAACGGAAAACCTCAAACTCGTATGAAGAGGAGAAAAAATACTCAAGATTAGCCACTTGCAGACGGCAGGGTGTGACGTACTGTATATTTTAGTTGATGAAATATTTTTGTTGACTAAATATTTTAGTTGATGAAATATGTTTTCATTTCAGTGTCACAGTATGACATCGATCTCCAAAATGGGGCCTCTAGTGACGAGGGACCTAAAAAAAAAATATATATTTGGGGCCTCTAGTGACGAGGGGCCTCCAAAAGGCCTCGAGTGACGAGGGGCCTCCAACATTTTTTTAAATAAAAGTTAAAAAAAGAATAATACTAATTTGGGGCCTCTTGTGACGAGGGGCCTCCAAAAGGCCTCTAGTGACGAGGGGCCTTACATTTTTTTACATTACTTTTTTTTTAAATTAAAGTAAAAAAGGGCCTCTAGTGACGAGGGGCCTCCAAAAAAAATAAACGACGGCCCGGTCGTTAATCCGGCCCTGGGACAGACAGACAGACAGACAGACAGACAGACAGACAGACAGACAGACAGACAGACAGACAGACAGACAGACAGACAGACAGACAGACAGACAGACAGACAGACAGACAGACAGACAGACAGACAGACAGACAGACAGACAGACAGACAGACAGACAGACAGACAGACAGACAGACAGACAGACAGACAGAGTGTGTGTGTATTTGTGTTTCTGTCTCTTGATGTTTCTCCCTCTCAGTGTTGATTGTACACCCTATTTTAGTCTAAAATATGTCATCATTATTGCTGATAAAAAAAAATTGCTGTTATATTATACTATTATAGTAATATTATGCTAATAAAATCATTTGGCTGTTTTGTTGTGTTTCTGTAGGAAAACTCAGCACAGCTCTCTGGACCAGAGTTGCCCACCTCAGTCAGGCATGTCCGCCTACAACCACGCCATCCTGGGCATGTACGACTCCAGAGACGACTTCCCCCTCCGCAAGACAGGTACAGCAGGGCTCCATAACCCCCATATTCCTCTACCTCCTCCAGCCAGCAAACAAAAGGTTATGACTATAACCTAGTTATATGAGTACTGGCTGAGCGTCTCGCTCTTCGCCGTATACTCGCCCTTCCCCGGGAAAAAGTTTCCATCATAGAAACCCCAACCAAGGGACCTCAGGGTGCGCTAAGAGCGAGACGCTCAGCCAGTACTCATATAACTAGGTTATAGTCATAACCTTTCGTTATATAGCGTACTGGCCTCGCGTCTCGCTCTTCGTCATACCGAGATATGGGGCAGAGCAGACGCGTGGCCCGACAAATGTACCCACTGAGGACCCGCAAGCCCTACCACCAGGGGGGAGGGGAGTCCCGTCCCCCCGCCCTTCCTAGTGAAGAGGGGGCGGCAGTCAACTCCACCAAAGTGCGAAAAAAGAGAGAACTAGAGACCCCTAAAAACACACAGCACAGGCGGGACCACGTGTGACACATCACCCCGTGGCACACACCCACACACCCCTGCTAACCCACCGAGGGGCGGGATGCAGGGGAGGTCCCAAACCTCAGAACCGCCTGGGAGACAGAACCCCCAGTCATGTCCATGAGGTAAAACCTAACGAAGGGACCCGGGGAGGACCAGGAGGCCGCAGCACAGATGTCCTCCACCGAGGCCCCCCCTAACAAGGGGGCAGAGGCCGCCACTCCACGAGTGGAGTGCGCCCTGACACCCCCAGGGGGGGCCAGTCCAGCCAACGTGTAGCAAAGGGCAATGCCCTCGCACAACCAATGTGACAGGCGCTGTTTGGACAGTGCCTTACCAGCGCGAGAGCCACCGTAACAAACAAAGAGCTGATCGGTAGCCCTGAAGTCCTGAGTCTGACTGAGGTAAACCCCCAAAGCCCGGACGGGACACGACAGGTGAAGGCTCGCCTCTAACTCACAAGCGTGAGGAGGCGGATGAAACGCCTGAACCACAATATCCCTGGAGCGAAAAGAGCTCCGGATATTCTTTGGCACGAAGACTGGATTAGGCCTCAGAGTCGCACAGCTCACCCACGCGCTTAGCGGAGGTGATGGCTGGCAGGAATGCAGTCTTGAAGACAGCTGTTCCAAAGACGCCTGCTCAAGAGGCTCAAACGGGGCCTCAGACAACCGGCCGAGGACCAGTTGGAGGTTCCAACTCGGAGACAGAGAACGTTCCACCGGCTTAAGATGCCGAGCGTCAAGCAGGAAACACTTCACAAGAGGGTGGCTGAACAACGTAACGCCCTCAAACCCTACATGACAAGAGGATATAGCCGCGGCATATACCCTCACCGTCGAAGCCGACAGTCTACCCAAAATAGACTGAAGGAAGGAAAGGACAGCATCCAGGGGGCAGGACACTGGGTCCAAGCCCCCCACTCTACACCACTCTTGGAAAATATGCCACCTACCCGCGTAAGCCGTGGTAGAGGACGGAGCGTGCGCTCGCCGGATAGCGTTAACCACAGAATAGTCAAGACGCATCCCCACCAGATTCACAGTGACAGCAGCCAAGCCTAGAGGCTTCCCCAGAACAGGAAGGCAGAACAGAGTTCCGCGTGCCTGAGAGAGGGCCCATGGTGACCACGGAACAGGCCACGGCAGGGCCACACAGAGCTGAATCAGGGCCGGGGACCAAACAGCTGAGCCCCGGCCCGGCACGACCAGGACCAAGTCCCGCGCTCCCGACGTACCCGCTCCAACAGCTGAGTTATCAGGTGTAAGGGGGGGGGGGAAGCATACAGAATCCCGGACGGCCACGGAATTGGTCCCAGACCTGCCCGACTATGTCTGGACGTAATCCCCACTCGTCAGGGTGAGGACCGCCCCGCGACATCACACCTGCACCCACATTCACCCTGCCGGGGATGTGGAGAGCCCTCAGGCTGCGCAGATGGAGAAACGCCCATAGCCAGCCGACCGCCGCCCGGTGCAGACGGGGGGAGCGTACTCCTCCCTGTCTGTCGATATACGACGCTGACGTCGTGTTGTCCGTCCTGATCAAAACACTGTTTGAGGACCAGAAGGACTGCCTTCAATTCCAACACATTGAATGTAGCGCAGACCGGGCAGCATGGTCTTGCCAGCTGCCCCCTACTGCATTGGCCCGACACATTCCCCCCCCCCCCCCCCCCCAGTGAGGGAGGCGTCGGTGAAGACCGTGATGTGTGACAGCCTGCTGCCCATGGGGACCCCGCTGGTGAGGGCCCCAGGCCCTCCCCAGAGGGCGAGGTCCCCCAGTACTGACATGGGAACCTTAGCCGCTTCCACTTGCCTCTCACCGGGTCTATTTCCATACTGGAAAACCACCTCTGTATCCTCCTCACCGGGGGAAGAGGAGGCCAAGAGGGACCACGGAATGAGCAGATGCCATCATACCGAGCAGGCGCATCACGGACAGCGCCGTAACCGTCCTAGGACGGAACCTCCTGAGCGTGCCGAGAACACCCACTCACCGCCGCTCCGAGAGGGATGCCCATATAGATCTTGAGCTTAGAATAAGCCCAAGTACTCCACCCGTTGACTGGGAAGAGGAGTACTCTACTTCCAGTCTACAGCAAAACCCAGGCTGGTGAGGAATTCCACCACCTGCCTGGTATGAGACCTGACGATCTACCCTGACCGCCAAGGACCAGAACGTCGTCCAGGGCAGAATACACTTCGTAACCCCCGATGACTCAGAGGCCCCAGTGCGGTCTCCACGCACTTGGTGAAGATGCGGGAAGCCGGAGAATAGCCGAACGGCAGCCTCTGGTACTCATACGCTAAACCCTGCAAAGGAAGCGTAGGTAAGCCCTAGGATGGAAGATCGGGGATGCGAATACGCATCCTACAGGTCTATGGAGGAGAACCAGGCCCCCACCTGACAGCGTTCAACAGGTGGGAGACGGTCCAAAATGCTGAACCTTCCATGGGACAGGTCCAGCATGGGTCTGACACCCCCCCTCCCGATTTCTCGGGTACCAGAGAATACCGGGAGGAAACGCCACGCATCGCGTCCTCCTTTGGGACCACGACGATGGCTTGCTTCGCCCACAGAGATTGGATCTCGTTGGCCAGAGCTGTCACTGCTGGTGACCCTGACAATAGGGTCTGTACCAAACCTGAAAACGGGTGGGGTTGTGTAAACACAAGTCCCCGCCTCAGCGTTCTCTCCATCCACCTCGACATATGGCACTGCTGTAGCCATATGTGATGATAATCCCAAGCGCACCCGCCGCCACTTGGCGCTGGTCTGCCAGAAACCGTAGATAGGCGGCCTGGTCCCGCCCTCTGTGCGTAGCCAACCCTGGACCCACTAACCGCGCGAGCAGAGCGTTCCGTGGAGTCGGGACATCGGACCCTGACACTACCCACGAGGCAATCGCACCCAAGGGGGGACCCCGACAGAAAGGGCCGGTTTGATACGGGAAAGGCTGACATCATACTAGGTGACAAAAGCTCCCCCACTGAACACCCCTCCAGCATGGACTGCTGAGGAATTGTTCTACAGCTGGACATGCAAGGTGTGAGGCCCCCACACTGCCCTATAGGGTGGGTTCCTACACACCATAGCCCTGCAGTGATATTACTACGACCCAAATCACGCGCACCTGCCAGACCACTGCCGGTCTTCCGGGAGTGGGAGGCACTAACGTGATACCCGGCCTGGCGAAGGCGAGGTCGGGGGAACCCGCACTGTTTACCTCAAGAGGTCTCGAGCCCCCCTGCTGACAACCTTTGTAGTTGACAGACGTAACACCAGGCTCAACCAAACACAGACGCAGAACGTGTGGCGTGTGTCTCACGGACAGACCCAGTTTCAGCCATCAACTGGGTGTCAGCCCCTGTCCCCATGAGAAGCGAAACGTGGGGCCGCCTGCGCTTCATTGAAGACACGCGACCCGCAACCAAAGGAAACAAATCAGAGCCCTTATCCCGCTGGTGTTGGCGGGGGGGGAGTGACCGGAGAGCGAGCTGCACACAGCTAGACGGCGATGTTTTTTTAGGGCGTGCTCATCTAATGTAGCCGAACCCTCGGCCGCCAAGGCTGTTGGCCTTGCGGTCACCTGTTGACGTTGTGCCCAGGGTACCTCAGGCGGGGGAAACATGGCCGCTGGTTGAGGGCCTCGCCACAGCCGCTGGCAAGGCCGTGCTCTCACTTCTGGCTGCGCGGTGTAAGGCGGTGTGGGGCCTAGGTCAAATACCGCCCGCGCTCCTGCGGAAAGACCAAAGTCCATCTGCGGAGAGGGGAGCCCTGAGGAGGGAAAAAAACTTCTCACCCCCTCAAAGGGAGACTGATCCAACCAAGATGTGTAAACAAGCGTTGACAGCATCCTAGCCCTCCCTGCGGTTATAGCTTGCGGCTAGGTCAAAGCTAATAACGTCAAAACCTCGCGCGATGTTTCGACGTCGGCTGGCCTTCAAGGCCCCGCCACCCGACATCATTTTTGACAGAAAAAACAGCAATTCGAACAATGTTACTAATCGCTGCTAATTCTATACCGTGGTGGTATAGGCTTAACAGCCCACCAGCCACCTGCCGGGCCGACTCACCTCATGGCGTCGGCCGGGCGGGGCACCGTTCCAACATGCTAGAGGCAAAGGACTGATGCCACCTGCTTCACAAGCACGGAGCACCAGTGGTGGTTGCAACCAGCAACCTCCACTGTGGTGTGCACCCATGAAGGGGTAAATGAATAAATGAACTAAAACTCCACCAACACACTGCAGAATGGGCTAGCCCATACACACAATGTTAAGGGGATGCAGACCAGAGAAACACCAGTCCCGCACACAATTCATAGATTCACAAAAAGCACACCAGCCCTAGGCCTCAGCCCATTCACCCATGAAAAAGGTAAACAAGCCCCCGTCAAAACTCCCAACAGTAGACACAGATTGACCGTCAGCATGAATGGTTAATAGGAGGGAAGACCTTTTTTAAAAAGACAGCCCTCAGCGGGGAATCAAAAGAACAGTAACCCAGCATCGTAGCATAGCATTAGCCGCACGCTCCAGGATAGCCGGGAAAACGACAACGTTTACCCAGATATCCTGCCCCTTGCGCCAATACACAACTCGGTTGTCTCACGGGACAACGAGCAGTATCACTAACGCCAGCATTGTTATGCCTGGTGGCGCAGGCCCTACCTGGGCGCGACCTAGCCCGACAGCTAGGTACCGCGCGACGTCCCTCGATCCGCTGTCAGAAGACGAGGAAACCCCAGGACAGGCCCATATTTTGTATGCATGGCTTAGTTTTACTGTTTTATTACAGTATTTAGCTATATTGTGTGTATTTTCATACCAGTCCTTGAAGTAGGTTGGTGCACATTGGGGGATGTGGGCTGCACCCACTTTTGGTGGAAAACACAAGCACTGTTCCTATTGTTCGCTATTGTATTTGGCCTGTATAAAAACTGTTAAGTCAAGCAATTACTTTCCAACACTGGAAGCAGCCATTTAAGAAAAAGTTATGTTTGATCCAATTTCAGGCTCCTTCAGTCTTTCCCTATGGTACTTCCCCATTCAGCTGCAGGATATTTCCCCATGTCCCTACCTAGACATTTAATATTATGCTTGTGAATCTCTTAAAAGAATATGCAACGTGAAAAGATGCAACTTTTACCTTAACAAGTTTTGGTTGTTAAGTACATTGGTCACAGTACATTATCAACTGACTGCCCTGGACTCACAGAGCAGTGACTGACCAACTCGTACACCAGCCTCGAGACAAGACAGCATCACTGCATCATCTACTTCTGGATAAAGCCATTTTTGGGACATGGAAACATAGTTAGTATCCTACAGACATATCCAGGGCAGGGCCAACACTTGTGGCCATCAGAATTGGATGCAGATCTTTGGAGATATTCCACCTTTTCAAATGACTCCCCGTTTGTAATTTTCTAAACCAGAACGTTCAGATTTCAAAGCCTAAGCTATGTCTTAACTCATCATCATGAGGTATGCATGTCAAATTGATTATATTTCCCATTGCGACTCCTGCCCCAGTAGCCAAATGAAAAGTACTCTGGATAGTTTATATTATCTTCATGTGAGCATTCATTTACATTTACATTTTGTCATTTAGCTGGCGCTTTTATCCAAACCGACATACAAGTTCTGTACGGAAGGGCACAACTCTATCAGCTGAGTAACAATGTTCATCAAAGTGTTGAGTGCTACAGTGTAGGTTAGGACAAGTG
Organism: Notolepis coatsorum; assembly: GCF_963971535.1. NCBI lineage: Eukaryota > Metazoa > Chordata > Actinopteri > Aulopiformes > Paralepididae > Notolepis > Notolepis coatsorum. The sequence continues at coordinate 123,106,639 of NC_140167.1, forward strand.
CATGACAGTAAGGTCATCGGAATGGCAGCTTATCATTTCATGATGGCAATAGCCGTGCATCCTTTCTAGAACAAGCAAACGCTTCTGGTCATTTTCTAAAGATCCAGTTCATCACAGATATTTGGGGTTTGAGGCGTTTAGTGGTCGTGTCATATAGGCAGGAGACCTGAGACGGCACCGCCACCCGACTGGTGTTTTACACATCACGCTCATAGGGTCCGGCACACTGGCGTTCTGTCTAAAAGAACACGTGGTGGCGGCATTACATCACCCTTGTTTGGTTTAGTGTAAAAGAAAAAAGGAAAAAAAGCTAAGTTGACAGAATGAGGGTTCTTCTTTAGAGCAACATAGCAGGATCTCTGTTTAAAAGGGTTCCGTTTCTTTGTTTTTCTGGAAAATAGAGTAAAGATGTGCTACTTTGCTTTTCCTTTCTCTCTTCTCAGACACTCTTGTTACTTTCTCACATACACACACATGCCTGCATGAACACACACACACACACGCACGCACGCACGCACGCACGCACACACACACACACACACACACACACACACACACACACACACACACACACACACACACACACACACACACACACACACACACACACACACACACACACACACACACACACACACACACACCATAGATTATGCTATGTGAAACATAACCAAACAGCTCGGTGCAGTGTTGCCCCTGTAGGAACCACACGGAGACCGCAGTGGGCAGAAAGAGTAGTTTCTGAGAAGCCAGACCATTGTTTAAGTCTCAGCGCAGGGTTGTGTGTCTGTGTGTGAAGTGTGGCTGGGCTGTGATTATTCACTTAGCGGCAGTGGCGGGCTTGGCACCGTCACTCAGACCTCGGTACACTGGAGCTCCTGGCAGCCCTGCTGCCCGCTGGGTGTGCAGGCAGGAATGCTTCATCCTGGCCACAGCCACATGACTACACCACGGAATTGGAGCGGGCCCAAAACGGGACCTTGGGGGACACCTAAAGATTTAAAAAGCCAGGGTTTGTGGGAAAGTCAGGGCAGGGCATTGCTGATGTAATTTGAAATCAGTGTAGGAGGCTTTGTGCCTCGTTTGGTTTATGTACGTTGCAAGGAGAGGATAGGGAGTGCTGGACACACACACACACCCACACACACACACACACACACACACACACACACACACACACACACACACACACACACCCACACACACCCATGTGCACGTGCACAGTGCACACACATACACACACACACACACACAGTGAAAGTTCATGGGCAGCTTTGTCTGCAGTGAGAGGAGATGGATCAGATTAGATAGACAGATCAACAACCAAGAGCAGGAAGTGAATGAACATGGTGACCACAGCTGCGGATTGCCATGGGGACTGTAGTTGCCGTCACTGGTGACGTGGGTTTTGTCTGCCATGACTAGTTTTTGGAATTTACGTATGTAAATCGTGACTTGCAGTTAATAATCCCTTGTCTCTCCAGCCGCAGGCCTAGGGATATTTCAACAGTGCTTCCTTGTCTGTCCTTCCACTGTGTCTGAGACGCAACACACAGAGGGCTACTTTCACTGCTGAGACAGGAAGTCACACACACACGCACGCACGCACGCACGCACGCACGCACGCACGCACGCACGCACGCACGCACGCACTCACGCACGCACGCACGCACGCACGCACACACACACACACACACACACACACACACACACACACACACACACACACACACACACACACACACACACACACACACACACACACACACACACACACACACACACACACACACACACACACACACACACACACACACACACACACACACACACACACACACACACACACACACACACACACACACACACACACACACACACACACACACACACACACACACACACACACACACCAATTTGCAGGCAACTTTGTCCAAAATGGAAAAGCTGTCATTGCTGCCTGCAGGTAGCCAACAATTAATTTATTAAATTTTTTTTGCTTTACAATTTGTTCCTCACATTTCACCCACTCACTCACACATTCACACACCGATGGCGGAGGTGACCATGCAAGGTGCCAACCTGCTCATCGGGAGCAATTGGGGGTTAAGTGTCTTGCTCAAGGACACATCGACACGCTGCGTGGGAGGAGCAGGAATCGAACCAGGAACCTCCGGATTGCCAGACGACTGCTCTACCTCCTGAGCCACTGTCGCCCCTCAATTACCAGGAGAATGTCCTCCTCTGTCCTTCGATGACTCATTTCCAAAACAATGGCTTGTTATGATTGTGGTACAAGGTTTCCTCCCATTTACCACATTTTAAAAGCCGTGGGATTGTCTCATTCAATGACTTCAATGGCTTTTTTTAATGTTTTAATGGATTCATAGCACACTGCCCCCAATTAAGACACAATTCCTCAAATGGCTGGCCCATGCTGTCACTGAAGTTCACCTCCTCCCTCCTACTCTCTTCTCACACGCGTCACCCTCCCACTCACCCCTCTGCTGCTACTGTACCACCACCACCACAGTACAGATACTTGTGCCCAAATGATAAGGATAAGTGCTCAATGAAGAAACCCACTGTCATTGCCAACAGAAAGTCTAACATGCCTCTAAATAATTATACAATATGAATGTATTACATGACCCACAATAGCCCCGAAAAAACTCTTACAACTTCAACAGGCTCATGCTCCAGGTATTGACAATGTCGATGCTACATACCGTACTATAGATAATAGATAGGCAGTGAGAGCCAGCACATCACCAGGGTTATGAAGTGGGCAATAGTGAACCCTCCTCTTCATTAGCTGATTTAGCCGGTCTCAGTGGCTGGTTTTTAACGGCTTGACGTGCTTATTAAAGCTTCTCAGGGGTCTGCCGCATGTCATTGAAACGGGCCGGACATGCCGTTCGTTCCTCGCCTCGTCACCCCGCGTCCACCCTGTCTGCTCACCGCGGCTGTTCTTAGTGTGTTGAGTGGCGGGGACATTTTTAACGGCCTCCTCCTGTCAACTCCACCAGAAAGCTCCATCGCTTTTAACTGCTGGACGAGGGGAAATGTCAGCAGGCTCGTTGGGTGTGCCCCCCCCCCCTGCCCCCCTCTATTGACCTCATATCTTTAATGGAGATTTAGAGTTGGAATATAGTGAGCTTAAAGTTCTCTCTATAGGAAGCTGTTGCCAGTGACAAAAAGTCATCAGTTATGAATGGACAGAATTTATGGTTTTTAATCCCGGTGCCTTATATTTAAGATCACTCAGCTGTGAAGATATTTGCCGGATTTTTTTTTACTTTGGGCTTATCAGCTCATCCTTACCAATCAGTAGGAACATGTTGTTGTTTTTGGCTGCGGTGACGAAAGACAGCCAAGGCCAAACTAAATATTCCAATGTGTGCTTCGTGGTAATATGCTATGTTCCTCGAAAATCTGTAAATGAGCTGATAGAGAACGAACTAACAGCGGGTATCTTCAGTCAGCAGCACCCGGGAAGCATCCTGTTTATCTTTGCGTTTGCATTTGCGTTGCTCTTTCATGATAAATCAGTCTATCCAGAGAGCTTGTACACCAAGCCTCTATTCACCATCCATTCACTCTCCCCCAAAATAACTGATTTACTTGTGCATCTATATATATATATAGCATGAAGATGGGCCTCCCAGTAGTTCATGTTCATGTTTCTTTCCATTGGTACATTTTCATGCATGCCGCACATTTTATACTTGTATGTATTTAGTTTGTTTTAGTTTTTAAAAGACTAATCCAGACACAGTGCTGTTTTCTGGGAAGGTAATGACTTTCGGCAACTCTCCTATTGATCCCCATAAATCTCAAGGCCTCTCCTCGGTTGAACAGCACAGCTTCCTCCAGGACTACGCTAGCGGCTCGGGACTCCCATTTGTCAAGCTGCCCGGGCACCTGATCAATATGTTTTATATCATGGAAGCCGTTTCCCTCTCCACTCTCCCCTGAAATATTAAGTACCACTTTTATAGGCCTTTAATCAGATATTCAATACTCCACTGAACTGGACAGAGATGTGGCCTGACTGCCGAGCACGTTTCCATGTTTCTTTTTGTTTTTTTGAGGGGGGGTAGAAGTGTTAGCAGTTGATACGAGTGTGGAGGTGAGGGATAATTGGATAATTAGCATTAGTTTCTAGAGAGAGAGAGAGAGATTTTTGATTTTATAAAAAAACTTTATTTATTTACACACCAATACTACAATTTAAACAATCAAAAACAAAATAACTCACATCTCAACAAAACCAAAACCAAAAAAAAAAAACGCAAACTCCAACAACACAACCATGAAACCACCCAAAAAAAAATACCTATGGTACATTCACATGAAAACATCACAGAAAGCCAAACAGTCATCCACCACCGAGCAAATAACCTCCTCGTAACACCACTGTTCCACAAAAGTATCTACATTTTTCATCTCTTTATAGAATCTAAAATCTATCCAGACCCTTGCCCTTACCAATGCTGAAAACACACTGGTCAACTCCTGAAACACTTCACCCTCGATTTTGCTTTTCCTTGTAAGGTAAATTGCCAATTTTGCTTCACCCAGCAGGAAATTTAACAGTTTCCACTTAAACGCATAGCTTCTTCTGTACCCAGCTCCAAATATAAAAACGGCCTTGGACCACTCCACGTTAAAAGACAAAAACAGGATTCTTAATGTATCAAATAAAAACTCAAGCCTCCCACACTCTAAAAAACAATGGAAAATATTTTCCACACAACCACAGAAAGGACATTCATTAGAAACATTAGGATTCATAACCGAAATAAAGCATTTACAGCAACAGCACCATGGAGAATCCTCCACTGTAAATCCCCAGTCCTTTTTTTTGATGGGAGTTTGTACAAAGCTCTCCATCCTGGACTTAAAACACAGTCTACATCAAAATGTTTTCTCCACACAGAGTCCTCTCTCCCATTTAGCTTGCCTGCGTTGAGAGCTTTGACACAACAGTTGTAAATAACTTTACCACCGACAGTATACAAATCCAGTCCTTTCGAACCTGTTTCGTCCAAAAGGCGCCCAGAACAACCATTAACATCAGTATAAAGTTCCACCTCTGGAAAAGGGTCCTCTTCATCTGGGATCTCCTCCCCCGCACAGTACATTCTGAAAAGTTCGAAATCTTCCAACGACAGTCTTTCAGCCCACCGTTTTAAAATATAATCCATGTTTCGAACTGAATTCAGACCCAGCAGTTTAGCCACAGCATGTCCATCCTCTAACCTTGGCCCAGCTATATCCACAATTCTCCCCAGCGTGATTTTTCCGTTTTTGCTCAGTATATGTCTGAGTCCTGGTGTCGAACTGTCCGTAACGTCCAATCTTGCCCCTCCGACAAGAGGTTCTCCCAACAACCAATACAATGAAAGAGCAGGTTCAGACACTTTTCTTTTAAATAAATTCCATGCTTTAAAAACCCCTTTGTAAAATGGAGACAATTCTGACAAACTTAGCAAATGACCATCCATTAAAAACAAACCAGCATCAACACCGAACCCATTTACCCTCCTTAAAATCATACTTGTGTGGTGGACACTAGATGGAGGTGTCTCATTTCAGAATGGACACTGATTGAGTGACAGGAGGGAGTTGACTTAAGGGTGTGGCTGTACCTTGGTTCTGTTGGATTTGTTTGGAAGTAAAGTTCAGAGACTCGATACTCCGTCTGCTCGTCTCATTGATTCACTTCCACAGTGGTGACCCTAAACGTGTGAAATATGAGCAATAACGAGAATCCACCGGCTGTGGTTCCCGCAGTGTATGCCGCTACAGTCAAGTTGCCAGAGTTTTGGCAGCATGACCCGGCCCCGTGGTTTCAGCACATCGAGGCACAATTTCACCTCCGCAGAATAACGTCGGATGAGACGAAATATTATCATGTTGTCGCGGCATTGGATTCCTCCACTACACGCCGGGTGATGGGATTCCTGAGAGAGCCCCCAGCAGCCGGCAAATACAACGCGCTCAGAGAACAGCTGTTGCGGCTTTTTCAGCTGTCAGATGCAGAGCGCGCAGAGCGCCTATTGTCCCTCAACGGATTGGGGGACAGTAAACCAACAGAACTGATGGAGAACATGCTAGCACTGCTCGGTTCAGGTGACGCTACATTTATTTTTGTGCAGCTGTTCCTGCGTCAACTCCCGACTCCGGTGCGCACGGCTCTGGCCAGCTCGCCTCTCGTGCGCACCAAGGATTACCGGGGATTGGCAGAGGAGGCGGACATAATTCTACTGGCCTCCCGTCAGTACTGTGTGGCTGCTGTGTCTGATCGGGTGGCTGATCACAGGGATCAGACACAGAGGGATGATAGAGGGCTTTGTTATTATCATCGCCGTTTTGGCAACAAAGCGAAGAGCTGTGTTCCACCATGCACCTTTGGTAACCAGGGAAACGCGAGAGCCGGCGCTCGTTAGCGGCTATGAGCGCTGGCGTCAATATCAACGAGCTGTTGTTTATCGAGGACACGTTGTCTGGAAGGCGTCTGTTGGTGGATTCGGGCGCCCAGAGGAGCATCCTGCCTGCGTCGGCCACGGACGCCTTGGGAACCGGACATGGACCACCCCTGGACGCGGCTAATGGGACTTCCATCCGTACGTTTGGTACCAGGTACGTGACAATGTGTTTACATGGACAGCAGTTTAGCTGGGATTTTATTATTGCTTCAGTGTCGGTGCCTATACTGGGCACGGATTTTTTGTGTGCTCACAGACTGTTAGTGGACCTTGCGAACCGTAGGCTGATTGGCTCTGTGTCCTTTGACACATACCCCTGCACACTGGGGGGGCCGGGGCCGCCTGCCCTGGCCAATATGCTTGCCACAGGCGATATGTACCAGCGCCTCCTCGCTGAGTTTCCTGCTCTGACTGTCCCCACTTTCTTTGCCTCTGTCGCCAAGCATGGGGTGGAACATTACATCCCAACGGTGGGCCCGCCAGTTTATGCACGGGCACGCCGCCTGGATGCTGCTAAACTGGCAATAGCCAGGGAGGAGTTTGCCACAATGGAACGGCTCGGCATTGTGCGCCGGTCCAACAGTCCTTGGGCCTCCCCACTACACATGGTCCCCAAGGCGGACGGGAAGTGGCGTCCGTGTGGTGATTTCCGTCGCCTAAATAACATCACCACTCATGACCGGTACCCAGTGCCACATATCCAGGATTTCTCTGCCCACCTGGCGGGCGCCACCATTTTTTCTAAAATAGATTTGGTGCGTGGCTACCACCAGGTGCCGGTCCATCCGCTCGACGTGCCCAAGACTGCCATTATCACCCCGTCTGGACTGTTTGAATTCCTGCGCATGCCATTCGGCCTTAAAGGGGCAGCGCAAACATTCCAGCGGCTGATGGACTCTGTGCTGCGAGGCCTGTCATTTTTGTTTATTTATCTGGATGACATCCTGGTAGCCAGTGCATCGGTGGAGGAGCATCGGGGACATCTCTGTCAACTGTTCGAGCGGCTCAACGAGCATGGGCTGATCGTGAACCCGGCCAAATGTCAGTTTAGCCTGCCGGCCATGGATTTCCTGGGCCACCATGTCTCTTCCCAGGGGGCTGTTCCTCTACCCGCCAAGGTGGAGGCAATTGCTGCTTTCCCCCGCCCCCTCACCATCAAACCTCTCCAGGAGTTCCTGGGGATGGTTAATTCTTACAATAGGTTTATAGCCCATGCGGCTCACCTGATGAGACCTCTGTACGAGGCGTTGAAGGGGAAGAGAGCCAACGATGACGTGGGCTGGTCCCCGGAGCGGGTCCAGGCATTCGAGGGCTCTAAGGCTGCCCTTGCCAACGCCGCCATGCTGGCACACCTATCTCCTGCTGCTCCTATAGCCCTCACCACCGATGCCACCGATTATGCAGTAGGTGCGGTGTGCAAGCAGTGGGTGGCTGGCGCCTGGCAGCCTATGGCCTTCTTCAGTAGGAAGCTGCGCGACAACGAGAGGAAGTATAGTACATTCGACAGGGAGCTCCTGGCCCTCTTCCTCGCCATACGTCACTTCAGGTTCTTGCTGGAGAGCCGAGAGTTTTTGTTGACCACAAGCCCCTAACGTTTGCCATGGCCAAGACCACAGAGCCATGGTCGGGGCGGCAGCAGCGCCAACTTTCCGCCATATCGGAGTTCACTACCAACATCCAGCATATAGCCGGTAAAGACAACCAGGTGGCAGACTGCCTCTCCCGGGCGCACGTCAGCCCTGTGCACCTGGGCATCCACTATGCTGCCATGGCTGCTGACCAGCTCACCGACTCAGACCTTCAGGCGTTCAGGACGGCTGTGACAGGACTTCGACTTGAGGATGTGGTGTTTCACGACAGCGGCGCCACGCTCCTCTGTGACGTCTCCACTGGCCAGCCCCGCCCCATGGTTCCAACTGACTGGCGCCACCGGGTATTTGACACCATTCATGCCCTTTCACACCCTGGGGTAAAGGCGTCGGTCAAGTTGGTAGGGGCCAAGTTCGTCTGGCCGGGCCTTAAGAAGGACGTCAAAGTATGGGCGGCCTCCTGTGTCGCGTGCCAGCGTGCCAAGGTACATCGTCACACTAAGGCCCCCCTGGAGCCGTTTCTCATTCCAGAGAGGCGGTTTGACCATGTCCACGTGGACCTAGTGGGCCCACTTCCCCCGTCTCAGGGTTTCACACACCTCCTCACTATGGTGGACAGGACCACCAGGTGGCCGGAGGTTGTTCCCCTGTCATCAACAACGGCTGCGGAGGTGGCTCGGGCATTTATTTTCAGCTGGGTCACTCGGTTTGGCACGCCATTGGACCTGACTTCGGACAGGGGATCCCAGTTCACTTCTGAGCTGTGGAGCACCGTGGCTGAGAGACTTGGGGTGAAACTCCATCGTACCACAGCATACAACCCAAAGGCCAACGGCATGTGTGAGCGTTTTCATGAAGGCCGCTCTCCGGGCCACGCTCACAGACGGCAACTGGGTCGACCGTCTTCCGTGGGTCATGTTGAGCCTGCGTACTGCCCCTAAAGAAGACCTGCAGGCCTCTTCAGCCGAATTGGTTTTTGGTCAACCGCTGAGGGTCCCAGGGGAGTTCCTTCCTGGTTCCTCTGCCCCTTGGTCCACTACAGCTCACCGATCTGCCTTCCAGGACGCAGCGAGGGTGTTTGCCCCAGTTCCCACACATCACTGCCTTCCCCAGTCCTACATTCCTAAGGACCTGATGACTGCGAGGTATGTGTTCATCCGTCATGATGCCCACTGTTCTCCACTGCAGGCTCCCTATGACGGGCCCTTCCGCGTCCTCGAGCCGGGCCCCAAGTACTTTGTGGTGGACATGGGGGGGAATAAGGAGCAGATCTCAGTCGATCGTCTTAAGCCTGCTCATGTGGTCCCAAACGGGCCAGTGGAGCTGGCTCAGCCCCGGCGCCGGGGCCGGCCACCCAAGTCTTCCCCTGTCCCATGCCCTCTGGCCGTTGTTATCCCTACCTTTCCACCGACGAAGCCTCGGCGGCGGCGGGGACGGCCCCCTGCCCCTACCCTTACCCTTTCCCCTTCCACGTTCTGTTGTGGCTGAGTAGTCGTTTAACACAGCAGGAGACGTTATTTCCAGTTTCAACAGGCAATTTATTTAAGGACAGAAGGTTTAACAGCAGAAGCTATGGATCAGCAGACGGTCACCACAGTTGAAGAAAAACACTCTGACTTCTCAATCCCTCTGCTTGTCCCATAAATCCCTTCTCAGCCCTGCCCCCCCATGACAGATATGATGACGTGACATATTATATCAGATATGACATGACGTACATTAAAATGACACATAGATTTAACATCGAAGAGAGATGCGATTGAGTGAGATGTGTGTGTGTATATGTATGTGTGTGAAAGAGAGAGTCAAGATTAGTGAGATGTGTGTGTGTATATGTGTGTGTATGAAAGAGAGAGTCAAGATTAGTGAGATGTGTGTGTGTATATGTGTGTATATGAAAGAGAGAAAAGATTAGTGAGATGTGTGTGTGTATATATGTGTGTATGAAAGAGAGAAAAGATTAGTGAGATGTGTGTGTGTATATGTGTGTGTATGAAAGAGAGAAAAGGACAAGATATGATGTACAAGATTAAAGCACACGATATGATGTACAAGATTAAAAGCACACGACGTGATGTACTGAAATGTCTATCTGCCTATCTCCAAGTTGTTTTAAGAACATCAGCCAGACCGTCTTTCAGTACTGCTTAGTTGACCCATATTAAACTAGTTCACTTCATATACACATTTTCCCCAACATTCCCCCATTTGGGGCTATCCCTAGTCCCACCCAAATCATATAACCAAGAAAATGTGAACGTCTAACTAAACGAGAAACCATATTTACATAATAAAAGTTTAAATGCCTAATCTAAACAAGAAACCTAATACATTTTAAATGTCTAACTAAACAAGAACGCTTACTTCATTCACTGGACCCCTAACGGACCAACAAAGGCTGACTACCGTTCTCACAATAAACACAAAACCGCTCAAAACAAGAGTAATAATAAAACATAAAAAAAAAAAAAACTTATAATCCTAACCTGACAGACAAATCCCCCCAACCTCCACCGCTTACCAAATGAGCCACAGTTCCGGCCGGAAACCGCGACTCTCATCAGGGAAAGGAGAAGTTGACCGTCAGAACTAAACATAGAACATCCCTCCCCCAAAAAAAAATGACATTGTCTCTTCCATAACATTGAGTCCTACTGTCCATCGCTCAGCCCCCCTTCCATGCCCACGCCATAGTCTCCTCACCGTATTGCCAAAAGTCACATTTTGCCAATACAGCAACCACCACGCCACACCTCCAGTCCCCGTAGAAGCATGTCCCCATGCCTGGACGGGAGGCGCTGGTCCCGACCTCACCACGTGTCCCCCCATCTTCGACGGGAGGTGCCCATCTTGCCCACTGCGTTAGCCCCCCCCTTTGTCCCTTCAGTCCCCAGAACCGATCCCCAGAACACTTCTTCTCAATGCTTCCTCAGGCTCAGAACCGACACTCTGTACCATTCCATACCGATGCCCCTTCCCATTCCGGTTTGACCAGGACCATGAGTAAAATAAACAAAAATAATAAAAAATAAACCATCACTCAGACCATCCCCCGTCACTCTTAAAGGAAAGAACCAATACAAAATGTCTTCAAAAAACCTTTACCTTTACCTTTTTTTTTTTTTTTTTTTGAAGTAAAAGGAATAAAACAAACAAAACTGAACCAAACAGAAAGAAAATGTCCCTTCCTCACCATACGCCTAGTTAAAGGAATAAAACAAACAAAACTGAACCAAACAGAAAGAAAATGTCCCTACCTCACCATACCCCTAATCCTCTATCCCCTCGTCTCCCTCTAAGGCAGCATAAAGCTGAGGGCATGGCCCGATTTGTGGCTCAATCTCTTTCTGCCCCACCATCAGCATTCGGCTCGTTACGTGTGAAGTTACCAGCCTACCCAAGAGAGGCATACCACAACAGAAAAGGAGAACCAATATCAACCCTGCCACCCCAATGGATATCCCCGTCTGCATCACTATGCTTCCCCACTGTCCCAATCTTTCCAACACCCCACTCCCCCACCATTCTTCATTCCGGCCAGAATTCCCCCTCAACTCCTCCCTCAAATCCTTCAGCTTAGCCATGGCCTCGGAGAACTTTCCCCCTGGCCCCACATTCGTCGGAATGAATGTGCAGCAGTACTGTCCAAACATGGAACAGACTCCACCCTTCTCCGCCATTAACCAGTTCAGAGCCTGTCTATTCTGCCACGCCACCGTACTGGTCGCGTGCATCTGGTCCCCCATTGCATCCAACGCCTCCTCGGTGTAGTTGAGATACCGCTGCTGATTGTAAAACAAATAGTTGATCCACCCGGTGTTCTTATTGACCGATATCCATGGCAGAATAGACTCAAACCCTGCCGCAATCTCATTCTTAGCCATGAACTCGGCTGGAATGCCCCTTGGCTGTCCTATGCTGTCCAGATACACCCTTGGGTCTGCCTTGTAGCTACGCTTCGTTCGAGAGATAGGAGACTCAGAAGGTCCTTCCATCACTGATAATGGTAGGACCACCATTGGCATGATCGCCTGAACCCGGGCACATCTACCTGACCAATCTAAAGGAAGTGTATTCCTCAACCTCCTACCGCCGCAGAGCCAGTATTGGTCCGCCAGTGCTATATCCTGGACATGAAAAGGGCAAGCTACAGGCCGTGGGTTGGTATCCACTCCCTTTAACACGACCCCGTGTCCACACTTTCCTCCTTTCGTGCAGTTAGTCGTGATGCTCCAAATAGTAGTGCACCGCCCCTCTGCCACCTCCCCTACGTCCCGGGTCCCCTCCTTTTGCAAGCACTCGAAATCCTTGGTCAGCCATAGTTTGACACCTCTGGGTATTGGCAACCCCGTCGCTACCCCCTGTACACGTACATCCAATTTCCTACAACGTTCCCGCATAGTGACATCCTTGAAATCCGTGACGTTTCCTGCCGCCTTAAAACGACTAGAGCCGAGAAACCCCAAACACTCTGCCTCGCACCAAGGGCGACTATTATGGGGCCCCTACCATGCCTCTGTCACACTGAGCCCAACTGAACTTCGTGCCCTTCACCAGCAGCCTATCCGGACGTGCCTTGGAGCAGACATAACAATCCTCTATCTGATTCTGCGCGCTCGTGTACTGGACCCACTTAAACCACTCATTCCCTAAAGCCGCCCTATAAATGGGGTCAGCCTCCGGGTCTTCCTCGTCATAGTCATAGTCGCCCCCATCTTGTTCCCCGGAAGGAAGCAAACCCCTCAACCTGGCCCAGAGTTAGCCCACTGAGTCCCTCAACGTTCCGGCTGTCCTCTGGAACATATCCTGTCCCCCCACCTCTTCCGACTCAGTGTCCTTGACCTCCCTTTTTCCCCTCACCCCTGTCCCCTGTGCTTGGTTCGGGACAGGCTCAACCCTCCTATCTACCCCCACAACCCGATCCTCGTTAGTATAGTGGTAAGTATCCCCGCCTGTAACGGGGGAATGGTCAAAATCAAAAACATGCCCTTGCGGTCCTCCGGGAAACACCCCTTTTGGTTGTAGTCTTATCTTCTCCCCCCCTTCCTCGATGGAGGGCAGAGGGGCGCCTGATTCTGAGCCTGGTCATGAAAGCCTGCCGGTACTTGAGCCTGAGCGGGACCCCGTGGGACTCCTACCCACTCAAACCCGTCATCCTCAAGGACGGGTCGACCGTGACGGTTCTCAATGACGTCGTTGCCCCCGGCCGACCGTCCGCACACTGCTGCCAACATCTGCGGGAGCATCAGCAGGCACTGCACCTTCCAGTTGCCGTCTCGGGCCCTCCATGTCGGGTTCTGCACAACTGCGATCGATTGTATCCCCCAAGAGATCGCCGCTGGCCTTTATGCAGTGATTGAAGTGGAACCAGGTCGCTGATCCTTTGACTTGGACTGCCGTTCCAGTCGATCGGATCACCTCGTACGGGCCCTCTCTCCGGGGTGATGACCACTTTCTCTTGTGGACCTTTACGAAGACCAGGTCCCCAGGGATCAGCCTCGGTTTGGTGGCTTCCTTCTCCGCCTCCTTCACCCCCTTTTTCTCCTTTCTCTGCTCCTGTCGAAACACAGCTTCATGTATTTTAGTCACTTGCTGAAGATATTTTTTTCAGATCTTGCTCAAAAATATCTAATGCCGGGCCCCTAGCCAGGTGTCTAAATGGCGGTGTTGGCATGCTGCGGCCTGTAAGCATTTCATGCGGTGTTAGCTGTGTTTGGCGGTTTACGCTGCTTCTAATAGCCATCAGAGCAAGTGGCAAAGCATCAATCCAGTTAAGCTTAGTTTGCATACAGATTTTCAACAGTTTGTTTTTAATGACCAGATTGGCCCTTTCCACCTTTCCCTGCGACCCGGGACTATAGACACAGGAAAGGCGCTGTCTTATACCTAATTTCTGCATCAGCCCTTTAACCACCTTGTCGATGAACTCGCGGCCATTATCGCTTTGTAATATCGTGGGAATTCCAAATCTCGGAACGACCTCGCGACACAGGAACTTGATCACTGTGTCCGCGTTCTTGTGTTTAGATGGAATGGCCTCAATCCAGCGACTAAAGCAGTCCTCTACTACCAGGAGGTATCGTTTGCCCTGCACTGGCGTTATCATATCCATGTAGTCCATAATCAGGTGTCTGAATGGTCCCTCAGGGAGGGGTGTGTAAGCCGCCACTGTCGGTACTCCTTTGCGCACATTGCCCTGTAAGCATGTTAAACACCTGGCTAGTGTAACGTCAATTTGTGCCTGAAGCTTTGGGGACCAAAATCCCATTTTCGTGATTCGTTTCAGGGTCTCTGCTCTTCCACAGTGATCAACACCATGAGCCTCAGGTATCACCAAGGACAGAAGATCGATGGAGGCGACTATCAAACCGTTATGACTCCTCCACAGACCATCTGCCCCCCTTACAGCCCCCCTCTCCGTCCACGACTGTTTCTCGGCCTGCGTGGCTGAGTCCTGAAGATCACTCAAATTATCCTCAGTTACCTCAGTCGTCAGTTCGGCCGCAAACATCAGAACAGCCGTGGACGGCACCGCAGCCGCCGCCTTCGCGGCCTCGTCCGCCGCGTTGTTTCCCGTCGTCACAAAGGACAGGTCTTTTCTGTGTGCCTGGCACTTTACGATAGCAATGCTTTTGGGCAACTTTACAGCCTGAATAAGCGCCACAACCTGCTTGTGGTGAAGGATCGGTGAGCCGTCCGATTTCTTAAAGCCTCTTGCCTTCCAAATGGCCGCGAATAGGTGGCATACGCCATGCGCATAAGCAGAGTCTGTAAAGATGTTAACCGTGCAATCTTTAGCTATTATGCATGCTTCTGTTAGTGCTATTAGTTCTGCAAGCTGGGCCGAACATGGTTGCATGCATTGTCCGGCCTTTCTTGTAAGTGTTTCTCCGTTAGGTTTGCACTGTACGACGGCGTATCCTGACCTTAAATTTTCCCCCTCCCGATAGCAGGACCCATCCACAAAAAGCGAGAGTTCTGCAATCGCGAGCGGGTCGACTCCCAAATCAGGACGGAGTTTCACGAAAGCCTGTACCTCCACCTCGCACTCATGCGGTTGACCCTCGCTCGGGAGTGGTACCAGATTCGCCGGGTTACTGCCGTGGCATGTTTTTATTGTAACATCCGAGTACTGTAGGAGCCTCATGTAAGCCTGTTGCCGTTGGCTGGTCAGAACAAATTTGCCTCTTTCAATCAAGTTTGCCAATTTGTGATGTGTCCAAATGCAAATGTCATATCCCATTGTCACGGCCGTTGCTTTCTCATACATCAAATATATCCCATTGTCACGGCCGTTGCTTTCTCATACATCAAATGTGCTGCGGCCAGGGCCTGATAACAAGGTGGCAGACCCTGCTCTACCGGCGAAAGAGCTCTAGAGTAATATGCTATCGGTTGTTTTTTCCCATTCCCCCCCTGTGTTTGAGTCAGGACAGCTGTCGCATGCTGCGCTCTATGTGAGACGAATAGGTGGAAACACTTCTCATAATCCGGCAGCGCCAGGGCAGGGGCCTGTAACAACAGACGCTTAATGTTTATGAACGCGTCCTCCCCCTCCCCGGTCCATGTCAAGGGAGCGCGAAGCTTGTCTGTCCCTGCCTCTTTTATCATCATCCTCAACGGCGCTGTCGCTATCGTATAGTCCTCCACCCACTCAGAGCTGTACCCAGTCATCCCTAAAAACGTCATCATCTGTCGGACCGTCAATGGCCTAGGTGCCTTGGATACAGCTTCGAGCTGCGTGGGTGAGATGTTTTTTATGCCCTTTTGAATGACGCGAGACAAGTACTCAACTTTTGGCTGGCAGTACTGCAGTTTTGAACGGGATGCCTTGTGGCCTCCCACGGCCAATCCACTCAAAACTTTGATGGAGTCCTCATGGCACTGCTGACGTGTATCCGAGCAGATTAGAATGTCATCTGCATACAGTAAGACCGTGCTGAGTAGTGTGTCGCACACTCCTTGCAAGTCTTCCTTGAGCGCCTTCGAGAAGTAATGTGGCGAGTGCGCGAACCCTTGTGGCAACCGGGTGTAAGAGTATTGTTTCCCCCTGTGGGTAAAAGCAAACAGATACTGAGACTCTTTTTCCAATGGAACACTGAAGAATGCCTGCGTGAGATCAATGACCGTATAGTACTGCAAGCTACTCGGGATGTTTGTCAGGAGGGTGTGTGGATTAGCGACTTCCGCCTCTGGTCCAGACACCACGTCGTTCACCGCCCTCAAATCGTGTACCAGTCTGTACCTAGCCCTGTCCGCCTTTAGCACTGGGTGGATAGGTGTATTACATCTGGATTTGAAAGGGACGAGCACTCCCCCCTTTAACAGTCCCTCAATCTGATGTGATATAGCTTCCTCCGACTCTGGCTTCATTGTATACTGTCTGATAAAGGGTGGTCTACAACCCTTCTTTAACCTGACCTTCATTGGCTGTGCCGACAATATTAGACCCACATCTGTGTCGTGTTTTGACCACAACCGTTCTGGGGTGCGCGCCAACATGTCCTGTTCCAGCAAAGCATCCGCCTCTGGAATAACGCAAGGGTCTCCTGGTAATCTGATTACTTGCGGTTTTGCCAAAACTGAAAAGGAAATCATT
>NC_140167.1:123128320-123143320 GCF_963971535.1 Notolepis coatsorum
GGCTGAGTAGTCGTTTAACACAGCAGGAGACGTTATTTCCAGTTTCAACAGGCAATTTATTTAAGGACAGAAGGTTTAACAGCAGAAGCTATGGATCAGCAGACAGTCACCACAGTTGAAGAAAAACACTCTGACTTCTCAATCCCTCTGCTTGTCCCATAAATCCCTTCTCAGCCCTGCCCCCCCATGACAGATATGATGACGTGACATATTATATCAGATATGACATGACGTACATTAAAATGACACATAGATTTAACATCGAAGAGAGATGCGATTGAGTGAGATGTGTGTGTGTATATGTATGTGTGTGAAAGAGAGAGTCAAGATTAGTGAGATGTGTGTGTGTATATGTGTGTGTATGAAAGAGAGAGTCAAGATTAGTGAGATGTGTGTGTATATGTGTGTGTATGAAAGAGAGAAAAGATTAGTGAGATGTGTGTGTGTATATGTGTGTGTATGAAAGAGAGAAAAGATTAGTGAGATGTGTGTGTATATGTGTGTGTATGAAAGAGAGAAAAGGACAAGATATGATGTACAAGATTAAAGCACACGATATGATGTACAAGATTAAAAGCACACGACGTGATGTACTGAAATGTCTATCTGCCTATCTCCAAGTTGTTTTAAGAACATCAGCCAGACCGTCTTTCAGTACTGCTTAGTTGACCCATATTAAACTAGTTCACTTCATATACACATTTTCCCCAACAGTTCCCTGTGACTGTTAAATACAGTTGTTATGGCCGTGTGGTCAGACCTCCTAAAAGAGACTGAAGACACTGGGTGCACTGTTTTTGGGGGTTTATTGTGTTTAGTTCCGTTTATTTGGTGTTGCACTGAATGTCAATTCTGAATGTTCGGGGGGGGCCTGTGTGGTGGACACTAGATGGAGGTGTCTCATTTCAGAATGGACACTGATTGAGTGACAGGAGGGAGTTGACTTAAGGGTGTGGCTGTACCTTGGTTCTGTTGGATTTGTTTGGAAGTAAAGTTCAGAGACTCGATACTCCGTCTGCTCGTCTCATTGATTCACTTCCACACTTGCAACATTCCTCCACACTAGAATATTGCCTGCATAAGTGAGGTACTTTTGTACAAACTGAAGACGGAAAGTTGCCATCCTACTCTCTAAGTGTATTAACCCTTGCCCCCCCTCATCCTTAGGCAAAAACAGAACAGCTTGAGGTACCCAGTGTAACTTGTCCCAAAAGAAATCCACTAAAATGGCTTGCACGCTTTTTAATAATCCACTAGGTGGCTCCATACAAGCCAAACGATGCCATAGTGCAGAAGCTACCAGGTTGTTTATTATCAACACCCTTCCTCTGAAGGACATCTTTGGTAACAACCACTTCCATTTATCTACTCTTCCTTTCATCTTTTCTATTAGCCCTTCCCAATTCTTTTTTACTGTTACCTCATCACCTAAATAAATGCCCAGATACTTGATACCCCCTCTTTTCCATTTTAAGCCCCCGGACAAGACTGGTAAACCACCAGACCACCTCCCCACTGCTAGTGCCTCGCTCTTTCCCCAATTTACCCTTGCCATTGTTAAAAAACTAAAATCACTAACACATCCCCCTAGAACATTAACATCTTTTTGGTGTGTGACCAGGATTAAAACATCATCAGCATATGCAGATAATATCTGCGCATTTTTCAAACCTGGTCAAACCAGACCGCAGATTCCAGCCCGTATCCTATGCAGTAGAGGTTCAATGGAAATAGCGTACAACATTCCTGACAATGGACACTCTTGCCTAACCCCACGTTCTACATTGAACGGAGCACTCAAACCCCCATTGATCTTCAATACACTCTTAATGTCCCGGTACAAAACTTTGATCATCGCTATAAGACCCGGGCTGAGACCAAAACGCTCCAAAATCTTCCAAAGATAGAGGTGCTCAACCCTGTCAAAAGCTTTTTCTTGGTCCAGTGAAATAAACCCAACATCTAAGCCCAAAGAACTAGAGACATCCAAAACATCCCTAACTAGAGACACATTGTCTGTAATGGATCTGCCAGGCACACAGTAGGTTTGATCTTTATGCACGATTGCCCCAATCACCTCCCTGAGTCTGTTGGCCAGGGCTTTCGACAGGAGCTTGTAATCCGAACAGAGAATCGCAACAGGCCGCCAGTTCTTAATGTCTTGCAGATCTCCTTTCTTGGGTAACAAAGTTATCACCGCTCTCCTGCAGCTCAAAGGCAAGGACATTTCCTCAAAACTCTCATTGAGCACCTCCAGCAGATCTTCACCCATCTCCTCCCAGAAAGCTTTGTAAAACTCAATGGTCAGTCCATCAATGCCAGGGGCTTTCCCCCCCTCCATTCCCTGCAGTGCAGTGTACAGTTCATTCAGACCCAGAGGGTCCCCAAGACCGGTATTCTCTTCCTCAGAGATCTTTGGAAGACCCTCACAAAACGAAGCAAACAGCGGTTCATTCTCCTTATATTCACTCTTATACAACCGTGAATAAAAACTCACAGCTTCCTGACGAATCTCTCCGTCCTCTATTAGCTCTCGTCCTTCAGCCGTACGCAGAGTGTGCAGAAAACGTCTATGCCCATTCTTCTTTTCCATACAAAAAAAAAAACTGGAAGGTGCATCCATAAAATTAGCACTTTGGAACCTCGACCGAACCAATGCTCCCTGTGCCTGTATGCCTAGCAGATCCTTAAGCATATTTTTCTTGGATTTTAGAACCTCAAAATATCCTTGACTCCGTGTGGACTCAAACATATTCTGAAGGCCCTCAATCTCAGCCTCTAGATCCCTCATTGACCTTGTAATGCCCTGTGTGACATTAAGAGTGTATTGCTGACACAACTGCTTTATTTGAACTTTCCCACAGTCCCACCACTGCCTCAGGGACATAAAATCCTCTTTTTCACCCCTAAACCTTTTCCAAAAAAAAATAAAAGTCTCCTTAAAATTAACATCACACAGTAATGTGGAGTTAAAATGCCAATATGCACTATTTGGTTTTACCCTTGAAATAAAAACATCACTTAAAACCAACAAATGATCAGTAAAACCCACAGGCATAATTTTACACATCTTAACAACTCCACAATGATGTTTAAAACAATAAAACCTATCCAACCTAGCTAGAGAAATAACATTTTCTCTAACATGAGTCCAAGTATATTGTCTCTTGTTGTCATTTAACCTTCTCCAAATGTCTACAAGATCATGCGTCTCTACTAGTTGATTTAAAATCCTCTGCGATTCTCTGTGAGGTTCAGTGTGATTTCTGTCTAAAAAAATATTCTGAGTGCAATTAAAATCACCACCCAGAAATAAAAAATCATCAGAATTACAACTCCTCAGAGTGTCATTGAGCTCATTTAAAAACAAAGCTCTCTCTGAACCAACCACGGGCGCATAAATATTAATAAAAACCATAGTATGCCTTTCAAACTTGGCTGTTACTACCATCAGTCTCCCCTCCACTTTCGACTGTATATCATAAGACAAAGGTACAAAACGTTTTGAAAATAAAATGCCAATCCCCCCACTCACTGAGGTCAAGGAGTTTAAAAACACTTCACCCTTCCATTCTGTCTTCCAGTCTGTTTCATTTGACATATCACTATGCGTTTCCTTCACCAACTTAACATCAATGCTTTTCACTTTGATCATTTCATATAACAGAGCTCTTTTCTTTATGTCCCTTGCCCCATTCAAATTCAACGTGGCCACTCTAAAATCACTGCTCATAAAAAAAAGAGTAAAACACCCACGTGAACAAAATCACCAAAACAACAAAACTATACCGATTCCCCCCCATCATCATCTTCTTTGTTGAGGTCCTTCTTAACCCCCTGTACCAAAACCCTCAACCGGTAAAGGGACACCTTAAAATGTCCAGCCCCAAGTGACAACACACCAGTCCTGTCAATTGGGACCTGAGGTAAGAAAATCAGTGAGGTCAAGGAGCAAAAAAAAACACTCTCTCCATGTCCCTTGCCCCATACAACAAACAAAACAAAATCCACTCTAAAAACACCCCTCTTTCAGTGCCACTCACGAGATTTCTCGGGTTTTTTTATAGGTGGTTGCGTGCCACTCACGAGATTTATCGGAATTATTATTTTTTTTTTTTTTTTGCGATCTGAAAAATTATTGCATCACCCGAGCCTACCCGAGTATAGCCGAGCTGCGCCGGTGATCACTGTGGAAAAAAGCGCCCCCTGTCGTCTCCCAGATGACATAAGTGATTTTGGAATGGACTCAATGAAAATGAATGGGGAAAAAAATCCGGTACTCCACATTTTCCAGTTCACTGATCCAGCCGGGGTTACCACAGTTCATTCTGGAGCCTCAGATCCCCGCGGATCATGGAGATCTACAGTGTCGCGTTGGATCCATACACGTATCGATTTTTTCGAATGGTGATCAGGAATTGGAATATACCAGTTGGATACCATCTGATGTCAGGTAAGGACTCTATGTTATCAGTGGTAGGATAATCAGAGTAAATTTGATGAAGTTATAAGCTGTTTTGTGAAATGTCTTCTTTCGGTTTCACTGTAAAAGTCTGTGAGGAAATCAACGGAGCGATTATCAGTGCGCGGCCGTAATGTGCTTGCGTGCACGTATAATATTGATCATCTAGCGTTTATTTGAAAACGATTCATAAAAAGGCCGACGAATATCAACGTTGTGGAATATTCCACTAAAAGACGATTTTCATAGAATGCTCCAGAATGAGCTGTTTTTTATATCAAAACGGGGGCTTTTCTAACTGCTCTGAAACGGAAACGACGCGATAAAAAAACAATCTGCCTTCACAGCACTGACTGGAAAATAGTCTTTGATAATGCGATGGGCAGATTAGACACATAGCCATAATTTAAAACATAGATTAGGCGATATTAACGTTAACATTGGCGCCGATGGTGGTATTCAAGCGGTAAAACGGAAAACCAGGCGTGGCACTGAAAGAGTTAAAAAAAAAAAAAAAAAAAATCCACTCCGTCCTCCACCTTACTGGGGTCCTGCTGTACCTTCTGTAAATTTTTTCTCATCCTGTACATCTCTGTTTCAGCAAAACGACCATCTCCTTGAAACCTCATATTTTTCCTTGCTGACAAAATAAACAACGCCTTATCTGGAAAAAAATCAGTTATCTCTACTCACCTCCTATTTTTTGTCATCTGTAAAAAACTTTTCATTTTCCCCAATGAATAGCCCTCATTGTCTGTATTAGCTGCATCGCCCTCAAATTCCTCATCATCCTCACCAGCGCCCATCTCCGACCATATACTCTCTTGTGAACTCTGTGTACTGCTGAGTACTTCCTTCACATCTGCCTTCCTAGCTTGAGAGCTTGACAACTCAACTACTTCTAGCTTCCTCTTCTGCCTAACAACCATCATCCCATCGTCCCCCTCCTCCATGTCAATATCCTCTACTTCCTCCACCCTGACCCCCCCAACCGAGTCATTTGACCCTGTTCCTTCAACAGTTCCACCTTCCTCCTGCCCATTCATCTCATCCACGCTGATCCCAGCCCTTCCACCCTGTCCCTGCAGCTCAATTACCGCCACCTCATGTTCACTTCCATCCTCCGTAATCCTCCCTACCACGACCCCCCCCCCCTCATTCTCATCCCCACCAACTGTCCCTTTTACTTCAACAGGTCCACCTTCCTCCTGGCTGCTTATCGTGTCCCTGTCGACACAAGCCCCCCCACCCTGTCCCTTCAGACCAACTACAGCCACCTGTTCACTTCCATCCTCTGTGATCCTTTCCACCACGACCCCCCCCCCCCCCCCCCCCCCCCCCCCCTCATTCCATCCCCAACATCTGTCCCTTGTACTACAACAGTTCCACTCTCTTCTCCTGGCTATTCAACATGTCCCGGCTGTAGCCCCTTCTACCACCCCCCCCCCCCCCCCCCCCCCGCATTTTTATCCCCACCAATTTTTCCTCGTACCGCATCCCCAGCCTTACCCACTCCTTCCATTTCCTTATCACTTCTATCTGGTACAATAACCTTCTCAGAACTCTCCCCACCACCCCTCTTCCCCTTTACCCCCCCCCCCCCCCCTCAACCCCTTGATCCACACCCCAAGCTGCTCTTCCTTTCTTCGTTGCGCTCTTCCCATCATTTGCCCCCCTGCTTGGCCCCTTGTCTTTGGTGCCCCTCCCTTCCACACGCAAAACATTGCATGTTCTGTGTCGTCGCAAAAATAATATACTCAAACCCGTCTACTATTACTTTAAAATTAAGATCCAACTCATCCTCACGTTTGTTCATAATAATGAACGTCTGCCTTCTGTGAGAAACCACATGCTGTAATTCAGGTGCTTTAAACCCCGAAGACATCTTCTTTAAGGGAGATACAATCTTCCCAAACCTGGTGAGTTATCTTAATATAAGCTCGTCGCCCACCAACGGGGGAACGTTTGACAACGTCACCTTTTTGGCAGGTGTTGTGAGCGGCATCACAGACACAAAAGTATCATTTATGACCAAACCATCCGTTATCAATCGATTTACTTTAATCAAATCATCCACAAAGAACACGACTCCCCCGTTCGTCCTTGCCGCAGATTTAACAGCCGGAGCGCCTACTACTCTCGCAACAGCGAGACTACAGTCCTCCACTGAACACGAAAAGCCGGCGAGACCTTGAATCCATGTTTTGGTCAATCGCGCAAAGTCCATTGTCACCGTGACAGCAGACAGCTGCCCAAGCGAACACTGACAACGCTACCAGCTCACCACCAACACACAACCAGTCAAATAAACCACAGTCTAATTCACAATTTGACAAACAACATAAAGATAGGAAAAGTTTAGAAAGACTCACGCGCACTTCCTCAGACTCTCGCACCACTCCACTCACCAAACGCTCCCACCATCCACAGGCATGCGCACAGAGAGAGAGAGAGAGAGAGAGAGAGAGAGAGAGAGAGAGAGAGAGAGAGAGAGAGAGAGAGAGAGAGAGAGAGAGAGAGAGAGAGAGAGAGAGAGAGAGAGAGAGAGAGAGAGAGAGAGAGAGAGAGAGAGAGAGAGAGAGAGAGAGAGAGAGAGAGTTCCGCATTCAACACAATTATCCCAGCCAAACTCATCAATAAACTTCTGGACATGAACATCGACCCCTGCATCTGTCACTGGATCCACAGCTTCCTCTCCAACAGACAACAGAAGGTCAAAATAAATAACATCACATCCCACCCCTTATATCTCAGCACAGGAGCCCCCCAAGGCTGCGTCCTTTCACCCTGGCTTTTCTCCCTATACACCAACCTGCTCATATCCCTCCACAACTCCGTAAAAATATATAAATATGCAGACGACACAACCCTTATAGGCCTCATCACAGACAATAACGAAACAGAATACCGTACACAAATCAACCACACACTCACCTGGTGCACAGACAATAACCTCCTTCTCAACTCATCAAAAACCCAAGAACTCATCATCGATTTCAGACGCCAGCCAAACCCCAAAACCCCCATATCCATCTCCGGCAAACCCATAATCACCACAGATTCCTTCAAATTTCTCGGCACTCACATAAGCAATAACCTCAAATGGAAAACCAACATAGACCACATACACAAAAAAGCAAATCAAAGACTCTTCTTCCTCCGCCAGCTTAAGAAATACAGAGTCAATAAACATCTCTTGCTCCGTTTCTACCAGGCCATTATACAAAGCATCCTCACCTTCTCCATAACTGTTTGGTACAGCAATCTGGACACTCACTCAAAAAACAAACTACAAAGAATCATCAATAAATCCTCAAAAATAATCTGCACCCCCCTCCCTTCTCTCGAATCACTCCACCGCCAAATCACAATCAGGAGAGCCAGGAAAAATCATCTCCGACCCCACTCACCCAGCACACCACATCTTCCAGATGCTGCCCTCCGGGAGACGCTACAGATCCCTGACCACCAAAACATCCCGGTTCAAAAACAGCTTCTTCCCCACTGCCATACGGACACTGAACTCCCTGTAGCACCCCCCCCCCCCTCCCTGTAGTACCCCCCGCAACCCCCCTTACCTCTGCTGACATGGACATGGACAACTCTGAACTGTATCTATATAATTGTGTTTTCTTTTATGTACGCTCTAAGTGATGTTATATGTTCTATGTTTTATGTTGGAACTGCTATGCTATGCACTGAAACCAAATTCCACCAGCCTGGCTGGGTGGTCATTAAAGAAATTGATTGAATTGAGAGGAAGTACTCTAGCTCATGGTTTGAGAGAAAGGACTCTGGGAATTGGATGGAGAGGGAGAGAGAGGTGGGAGTGAGAAAGGGCAAAAGTAGAAACCCTTGCGTCAGCAGAACGCCAGGCTGAGGTCCTCTGCAGTGTGTGCCTTTGCACCGCCGCACTAACACCCTTCAAAGTCACAGCATCCTGAGGTGAACCCCCCCGTGGCTCCCAGTGATTGCAAGCCCCCCCCCCCCCCCCCCCCCCCTGCACACACACACACACACACACACACACACACAAACACACACACACACACAGTTCTGCTTGCATCAACAACCCCCACCATCCCCCTCCCTCTGTCCACCCCTCTTCCTCCTTCCATCTCATTGACAGTGTGACAGGAGAAGTCCTTGGCACAGGCACAACCTCCACCACCCACCCGTCCGTTGCACCCGACCCCCTGTCTCCCGTCTCCCAAGCCCTTTCCACTTCTGGCCACCTGCCAGCTCCTCCAAGCATATCTGTCCAATTGCCCACTCAGCCCCTTTCAATAAGAACTCTGCGTCGAAGGGCTAATAGCGTTAGCCTTATATCATCTGATACGTCGTCTCTGTGCAACATATTTGTTTAGCTCTTCCTTTGCGATCCAGGATGACACGTTTTATGAGCGGGGCTATTTATGTTTATTGAAGTGCCGGCAGAACGGATGTGATGGTAAATGTGATGTTTGTGTTATGGCTGTGATTTAAAGCCTCCTGCCAGCCCTCGTATACTGTAGCTAAATGCACCCATCTTCAGCGGAAAGTCAGACACCTTGATCATAAAGACTATCAGAGCCTTGCTGACAATATAAGAAGCATGGTGTAATAAGATGTTGTCTAAAACAACAGTATTCTTTATAGAATAACATTTATGCCACATAAATTACACATAAAGACATGTTCTGTGTTCTATGGCTCGAGCCAGACAGTTGTTTCTCTTATCTGCCAGTTGTAACCATAGCATACATAATTTCCTTTGTATCTTTGATGTGCTCTTTAACGAGCTTCATGGCACGTTTGTAAACAAATGATTAACATTCACAGCGGCTTTGCCACACGTTTATCATGCAACCTACTCTATTGCTCATCCATGCATGTCATCAAAGATGCACTCTCACGATCTTCCCATGTAAACCCTGTACAAAAGCGCTACTGTGTTCTTTGTGGTGCTAAGCCGACAATACAATATTCTACTCGTCTTTAGATTCAGAGGTTTCTAGCGAGATGACAATTTTTTACGGTTTCAAGGTTCCTGATTTGGAAACATTGAATGTTGCAAAGCTTTGTAAATGAAGACACATCTGAGGTAGCTATGTTCCTGCCAAATGCCACACATACTGGTATCGGTTCAGCAATTATATCATTATCCAAGATTCAAGATCTCAAGAGGTTTATTTGTCACATACATACCAGGGCATACAGTGAAATGTGGGTGGTCATGCCCGCTTCGATTGTGCAATAATACTAATAATAAAATAGACATAAAACAATAAAACAGATAATAAAAATACATAAGATGGCCATGATAAAATAGACTAAATGCTAAATGCTAAATTCCTGAGAAGGCACTGGGTCCTATGTACACTACTATACAATATACAGTTTTAACTCTATGTCATTATGCTATACTTACTACTGTATATCTAAACTATACTATACAAGAACCACATCGGTTCTACCTTAAAGTGACCTTTATTTTCCTCATTCCTTTAAAGTGACCTTTCCATTTAGTTTAAAGTGACATTTAGTTTAAAGCGACTGTTTAAAGCGATTGGAGCATGTGTGTTGTGTGTGTGTATGTGTGTGCTCATGTGTATTTGTGAGTGGAGAGGTCAGTGTTCAGTGTTCTGATGGCCTGGGGGAAGAAGCTGAGTTGTAGTCTCTCTGTTCTTGTTGCGTATATACGGAGGCGCTTGCCTGACCGCAGCAGCTTGAACAGGCTGTTGTTGGGGTGGTAGGGGTCTTTCATTATTCTGCAGGCTCTGGATTTGCACCTCCTGTTATATAAGTCCTGCAGGGGTGGTAGTGCAATACCCGTAGTACGCTCTGCTGAGCGCACCACTCTCTGGAGGGCCTTCCTGTCCTGTGCCGTGCTGTTTTCAAACCAGGTAGTGATGTTTCCAGTCAGAATGCTCTGTACAGCCCCGGAATAGAAGGAGTGGAGTATCTTCCCCGATACTCTGAACTTCCTTAACTGTCTCAGGCGCTGTTTCGCCTTCTTTACCACAGTGTGTTGTCCATGTGAGGTCCTCTGTGATGTGGACTCCAAACATTGTACACAATGTTCTAGATGCACGGTAAAACTAAAGTGTTAGCAACTTGTGTTTCTTAAGAATCCTTTGTGAGTCTCCTAGCTTGCTCATGTAGCTAATGCATGGCAGTCTTCTTTGACCCAATCCTGTTAACAAAGAGTGTTGGAAATGTGCTCTCTACTTAGAAGAACCTTTTTTTCCTTTTTTTTTTTGGATAATCAACCACAAGTTCAGCCCCCTCAAAATTGAGAGTGCACTTTGAAAAAGTGCTTCTACATTATACATCCCACACACTCGCCAAAGGTCGACTGGTCCCCATCAGCCAGGAAGCGGAGTGAGTCTCTTTCTTTCTTTTTTTTATCCTCTTTTTCTCCGCCTGATTTTCTATGCTTTTCTCCCCATCCCAATTTAGTCGTTATGCCAATTCCCCCCCTCCCCTACCTGGTTGTTGTGCGCATGTTCCCCCTACTGGTCGGTACAAGAAAACCCTGAAGTCTACCACATGTAATGCTTCCTCCGACACATGCAGCGACAGCCAGCGGCTCTCTTTTCACCTGGCAGCGAGGACTCTCATTGGTGAAGCGTAACGCGTGGGAGCTCACGCTGCCTTCACCACTTCCTGCCTTTCGCTGAGCAGGCGCCCAGACCGGACCTGTAGGCGTCACTGTCCACAACGCCAGATTACCACCCACGATTTCCCTCCCGCTAACTCAGCCAAACGAGTTAGTATGATGATCGGCCCAAGCCGCAGGCAATGCTGACTCCGGGAGTCGAGACCGCAGCCTCTTGCATTGGTGACGAGCGCAATCTCCGCTACGCCACCTGACTGCCGAGTGAGTGAGTCTCTTTCAAGTGCATTAAGGCAGGTAAGGCTTCATCTTTCCCTTTCATTAGCATTCAAAGCTACAGGAAGCAAGAAGGGCAAAAAAAGAAGTCCTGCACAAAGACCTGGAAGCCGCTCCTGCGACAATTGGGCCCAACAGGGCCGGGTCATCTCTTGCCCAACAGGGCCGGGTCCTCTCATGCCCAACAGGGCCGGGTCATCTCTTGCCCAACAGGGCCGGGTCCTCTCTTGCCCAACAGGGCCGGGTCATCTCTTGCCCAACAGGGCCGGGTCATCTCTTGCCCAACAGGGCCGGGTCCTCTCATGCCCAACAGGGCCGGGTCATCTCTTGCCCAACAGGGCCGGGTCCTCTCATGCCCAACAGGGCCGGGTCATCTCTTGCCCAACAGGGCCGGGTCATCTCTTGCCCAACAGGGCCGGGTCATCTATTGCCCAACAGGGCCGGGTCATCTCTTGCCCAACAGGGCCGGGTCCTCTCATGCCCAACAGGGCCGGGTCCTCTCTTGCCCAACAGGGCCGGGTCCTCTCTTGCCCAACAGGGCCGGGTCATCTCTTGCCCAACAGGGCCGGGTCCTATCATGCCCAACAGGGCCGGGTCATCTCTTGCCCAACAGGGCCGGGTCATATCTTGCCCAACAGGGCCGGGTCATCTCTTGCCCAACAGGGCCGGGTCATCTCTTGCCCAACAGGGCCGGGTCATCTATTGCCCAACAGGGCCGGGTCATCTCTTGCCCAACAGGGCCGGGTCCTCTCATGCCCAACAGGGCCGGGTCCTCTCTTGCCCAACAGGGCCGGGTCATCTCTTGCCCAACAGGGCCGGGTCATCTCTTGCCCAACAGGGCCGGGTCTTCTCTTGCCCAACAGGGCCGGGTCCTCTCAGGCTGCTAATGAACGTGGCGTGCCTCATCCAGCAGACCCATTTTGCACGCGGTCGTGGACAGAGCGCGAGGTTAACCAGTGGTCAGCGGCCCAGCTCCGACTAATTGAAGGAGAGGAAGCTGCTGAGGGAGTGCCAGCGGAGGGGGGAATAAAGCCGCCTGTGTCTGGGCAGCCTGGCCGAGAGACGCCGCCACGCCGGATCGGCCAGATTGTCTCCTTTTTAAAAGGCCATGCTCCTCTCCCTGACCTTTGCGGGTTTTGGTAGAATTACTCATCGCCTCTTTTCTTCTCCGTCCTCGTGTTGTTGCACGCCCTCCACGGCACCTCTCCTGAACACAGGCCAGTCTCGAATGGGAGCGACTGTTTATACAGGCAAAGCCACAAGTATAGAAACACACACACGCACACACACACAGACACACACACACACACACACACACACACACACACACACACACACACACACACACACACACACACACACACAGACACACACACACACACACACACACACACACACACACACACACACACACACACACACATACAGTCTCACAGTTTTTTTTTATTGAGAGCATTTGAAAACAAGCACTGTTCATTAGCAAAGCATGGAGGCAGCATCATTAAGCGTGGGGTCAGAACAGCTCTCAGTGGGCGGCTCGCTGTACCACTTCCCACTGTCACATGGCGGTGGCTAACCTCAGCCACTTTATCTGTCTGCCAACACCTACAGCGTGGCCTACAGGGAGGAACTCGTTAGCCCGACTACACGCCCGCGAACAAGCAAACACTTGTGTGGCCCAGGGATCCATATATAGCACACTTGGATCTAGCCTACTATGATGCACGCCAGCTTCTCCGACATTCATCCACAGTTCTTTTGTTTTGTTCTGAAACCAGTACACCGTGTGAAAAGTGGTGTGTGGTACACACACGCAGCATGCTGTATATCTCTAGAACGAACAAGATTTAGCTTGAGCTTGCCTAGCAGCGGTGAGAGAAGTCACTTAGTTCAGATTCAGTGTTTTCAGGAGGCTGACTTTGAAGTCACTTAGTTCAGATTCAGTGTTTTCAGGAGGCTGACTTTACAAGAGGAAATACATGTTTTTTATAGTGCCTTCTTTTCCATCTACATCATCCTGTGGGCAAGACTCTGCTTCCGTCCTCAAACCGCAAACACACGTCTTTTGGGGAGAGACTTCAGGGACATTCAGGCTGAAAGCTCTCGCACGGACAGGTCGTCAGACACACATCTGTTCAGTGACTGTTCAACTCAATCATGTTTTTTGCCTGCACTACTCTTTAGTTTATATATGTGGCCGGCCACCTCTCCCACACACACTGTGTGCCCTGTCTGCACTGCTGCCGTCTCCTGAACGCCTGGTAGCTCCAGCTGTGATATGTTTCAGTTTTCTCACCTGACTTTGCGGCTGCAAACGTTTGGTTTACGTTGTTAATGTTAAAGTCGACAAGAGTCTGATTTACAATGGTTTTATAATTCCAATACAATATAACTCCACGTACAAATTGAACCCCTCAAGAATCCATGTACGCCACACATTAAATAGTCAACAACTCCATGACCCTAGGACCTACAGTATGAGAAAACAAATCTGTAAAACACTTAGACGTCAATTCTCAGTCCCCTCACAAAGTGTTTAATATGAGAGACTGTTTGGACTTCTATACCTGCACTCTCCAACCATGCTAACCCTTCCCTGTCTCTCTGTCTCTTGTCTTGTCTCCCTGTCTGTCTGTCCCCAGCCTCAGAGCCCAACCTGAAGCTCCGCTCCCGGCTAAAACAGAAAGTGACGGAGCGCCGCAGCAGCCCGCTGCTCCGTAGGAAGGATGGCCCCGTCACCATGGCCAAGAAGCGCTCACTGGACATGGCTGGTGAGTAACGTCAGACTGGCTTCTTTCCATGCTCTCATGTGCTCTTTCTTTTTCTTTTCTTTTTTTTCATATGGGGGTATTATTAGAATAATAAATACCCTTTTTTGTTTGCACAAACACACTAGAACAGTTGTCTAAAAATGTTACCTAGGGCTGAGGGATTAAACATATCATATTGTCTTGGTTTTGTTGGTATTTGACAGTATTTGGTTTCCCCAGTACAAATTACAGTGTGATATGACATATTTATCTTTATCTTGTTGTAATACAATTGTCATGGTGCTGTTTCAGTTCAAATCTTTCTTTAATTTTCTTTTTAAATAATGCTCCAAAGAGCTTAAAAATATACAGTATGTATATTTTCTTTTTACAATATGTATATATCCAAACATCCATACCTTTGCATGGATCCATGATGGTATACTTTCATATTGTTAGCCTCATAGCATAATTACCTTAGTAATCTTTTGGCCAAAGATTGTCTGCCTAACTCTACTCTCCTCACACTGCTGCACCACCCTGGCTTAGTGGCTGTGTCCTCAGCCAATCAGAACCTTGTTATGTTACAAATCCCTTTCTGCCTAACTCACTCGTGTGGCTTGTGCCAAAATTTGTTTTTCTTCTTTTCCGAAAGTCTTGAAAAATGACTTAGGCAATTATGCTATGAGGCCAACGATATGTGGTATATCTCTAGGGTTGGGCATCGTTTGGATTTGAACGATTCCGGTTCCGATTCCGATTCTCCATTTCGATTCCTGTTCTAAACGATTCTCGATTCCGATTCTTGTAGGTGTAGGTCAAAACAGGTCACAGATTGTTATTTTTTTTGAAAAATATAAAAAAAAAATCATACTATTCACATTGTCAGTTGACTTGATACAGTTTAATTTGGT
>NC_140167.1:123148320-123165820 GCF_963971535.1 Notolepis coatsorum
TTAACCTGTTATGCCCGAGCCATATTTTCAGAAACGTCACCTAAAAGTACGGTATACTGGAAGATGGCTCCACTTCTACAAGGTAAAGGTACATACTGGAAGATTGCTCCACTTCTACACGGTAAAGGTACATACTGGAAGATTGCTCCACTTCTACTAGGTCCATTTGCATGTTATTGGTATCTAGGGACATCTATGGACCTCAGGGAATGTATTCCCAGTGTCAGAAATATTGTTGGAACAGATGTTCCTGTGCGTCTTCGCCTGGATACGTCACAAAGATAGCTCAGATCATAAGCATCTGCGCTCAGATGTGTTCTCTGTATTGACACACCCCCAGCTCCACTACCCCACCCATCTCGGGGCAAGTACCGGTAGGTTCTCTTCAAGACGCAAGCGGAAAGAATCCACCTTGGGCCCAACCGAATTGCCAATAAAGCTGCGTCAGCGCTTGAACCGGCCTTGCGCCAGCACGAAAATAGAACCAATAATCCATTTTATCCTCTCACATCTTTTTATGTGTCAGAAATACAGTGGATTTTGGTTTGATTTTATTTGAGGAAATTCTCCCAACACCTTTATACCCTGGTATCATCCCAGATACCCCATACTGTACCTAGCAGCAACAGAAATACTGATCTTTACCCAAGTGGTGTTTGTACATTCTCATAATACTTAACATTGTCTGTATACCTTTTCGGCTTTTACATACTATGTCATTTTCATTTGATTCATTCATTTGAAGTATTTCAGTGCTCTATAAGGCTCACAACTTATTTCAAGAAACTTATTTAAGTATAACGACGTCATGCAAGTCTAATGCACTGCCATTTTAAATTAACTGTATACAAAATATATATATATATATATATTCATTTTATAGAGTGAATGTGTAAACATTTTAAATCAAGTAAACACATGTAATACTAATACTACGCGTAATACGCAAATTAGTTATATGAGGTCTAGAGACCATTTCCTGCTTGCTGCCAGTGCCAAGAAACAGCTGAGGCAAAATGAAGAAGCTCGGTTAATTTATTTGATCTCATTCTGAGACAGCGTGTTCTCACTCTATTGCCAACCTCACACACTGGGGAAGAGAGAGAGAGAGAGAGATCTAATCTATCTAATATAGATTGTAGATAAAATTGTAATGTGAAAGGGGCAGATTGGGTGGCAACCTCATTGATTGATTGATTGAAACGTTTATTAACAGATTGCAGAATGGGTACAGTACAGTACAGCTCAATACATACAATTGTTAAGGGGATGCAGACCAGAGAAAGACTTTCGTCTTGTTTACATCAGGGTCCCCCATTTTCAATTCATCATAACATATATGACATACATGACATACAGATAGACAGTACTGCTACATCTATACATTTATGACATATCAGATTTGCAAATACAGTACTGTTTGTGATACAAAAGTGTCCAGAAAAGGAGTGTCTATACATTTGGCATAGAAACTGTACATTGGTGGAGGTTGGTTGGGTGGGGTGGGGTTGGGTGGGTTGGGTGAGGGCTGTACATTGGAGGTGGGGGGGGGGGGGGGGGGGGGGGTTGGGAAGGGGACACACACACATTTTACACTGTACATTGGAATATTGACAAAGCCTTACTTGGTCATTTACTGTACAACTAGGTTAGGACATTTGTAGGGGCCAGTTTGATAAGATCTCTCGGGGACCCTCACTTGAACAGATTTGTGTTAGTTGTCCTTTAGTCCAGCATTACATAACAATCTATATGCCTACTGTGGAAAACATTGGAGAGAACAAAACCTATAGTCAGACTAGTTATTCTTATAAATCTTTTCATTGGAGCCCAGCCTGAGAATAAATTATCCCAAATGTTTTGGGGACTCCCTGTAACCCCCTCAAGGACCCTGGTTGAGAACCAGTGAGCCAGGGTACCAAGTTAGAAACCCAGCAGCTGGCACCCGTAGCATCTCTGTCGAACAATAGAAGCTGTTGTTCACACAACGGACAGCTTGGTGAAATAATGATTCCTCACGGCTGCAATTGAAAATACATGCCTCCTACACCCTCCATCAACATTCCTCATCAACAGCAAAAACATCAGGCGTATTAGCAGCAGTGCTTAATGGTATGATGGAAGAATTACTACTGAAGGCGGCGGCACGATTTAGCTACTGCCAAAACAATATAAATATTTCAGAATAAGTAATCGAGAGAGAGGAGGCGACGGGGAGGAAGTACGTATATCACCGTCACTGCAGACTGGGGAGTCGACGCAACGGCCTTGAATATCAAGTCAGCTATTGTGTTTTGCCTGGAAATAATAAAGGCCCCTGTAAGCATGGTAAACATTCAGACTAATGCAACACAGTCTCATTGTAGTGTTATATTCAGTTATTTGAGCTTGTATCAAAGATGTTCTAATAAAGCTGTGCCGATGAAAATGGAACCGATCCCGTCTCCTATTACACAGGCGCTGTCGCTAACACTGTGAGAGCATGTTTTGTGCAGGTCAGAAAAACTTTGATTAACGTCAGAATGTTTTGGAACGTTGAGTGAAAACCTTTTTCTTCCTCATTAGGGTGAAGGGTTTGGGGGTGGGGCAGTAACGTTGTGTAGCTCACGTAACATATTGCAGATGGTGATAACAACTTGGTTAGTCTCCTTTTGAAAGGTACCTGCTTGTATCTCCAAA
The DNA here is from genome assembly GCF_963971535.1 of Notolepis coatsorum. Classification (NCBI taxonomy): domain Eukaryota; kingdom Metazoa; phylum Chordata; class Actinopteri; order Aulopiformes; family Paralepididae; genus Notolepis; species Notolepis coatsorum. Next base: position 123,151,000 of record NC_140167.1, read on the forward strand.
ACAAAAAGGTAGATGAAGCCCAACAAATGTACCCATTAACACCCATATGTTAAATAAAAAAACAAACATAAAAGGTGTTCTGAATGGGATTCATCTGCCCCAGAACCATAAGACCTACTCGGCACCTAAAGGACTGTAAACACATTGTCGATGCAAGTGTAATCATGGAAGTCAATACGGCTGGATTGACCAGGTTATTACACGACAAAAGCGGGGGAGGAGTAAGGCGTTTCAGGGGGGTAGGTCTGGTCCATGGCGGATGTCACCATTTCACACCAGGTGGAAGTGGGCAATTAATTCACCTCTCGACATTTATTCTCATCGTAAGATTGCACTCCATCAGAATCACTGTGGCCTGGAGGGGTGCCGGGGTGTTTACTGTGGTTCAGAGTGATTACACTGTGTGTCCTGGAGGAAACAACAGAACAATGCCTTGATCTGGTGGGCAGAGGGAGGTTGCTTTATATAGATACTTTATGAATTTCCCCAAAGGGATCAATAAAGGAATATCTTATCTTATCTTATATACACCTTATTCACTTTGGCGCCGTCTTTGTTTTTCATAGATCGCTATGAATGTATTTCAATGAGCAGAAAAAGTCGGGTAATCACAAGTTTGTAATTCCAAGTGTATTCTGTCTGTTGTTTTGACTGTTTTGATTCTTGAAGTGCCATTTTTTGTTTTAACATCGAAGTGAACAGGTTCTTCCTGCATCCGTACCCCTTTTTGCATCAAAGTAAGCAAAGTCAATAAGATGGATGGTGGTAACCGGCTCTCCCCTGGCTCTCTGTAGTGTGGGTTTACCAATTACATCCATTCCTAGAAATCAGAATTAAAGGTTTCAACTCTTTAGTTTGACGACCCATTAAAGGAAACCACAAGGGTTTTCAGTAACATGACCCAAGTCTGAGATCTTCTCTTGTCTATTTATTGTCTTTATTTTCCTGTCTGTTCTTGTTTGTCCGTCTATGTTAACATTTTAGTGATTGAAATCATTGACAATCTCCCTCCTCTCGCTCTCTGCCCCCACCCCCTCCTCTCCTAGGTGGTATCAGGACACCAGGATGGGGAGAGTCGACTGGCGCTGCCAGGGCTCCAGCAGGGCATCCCTCTGACCAGTCCCTTCCTGCCCACTGCCCACCTCCCCTCCTACCTGGCAGCCTCTGCCCTGGAGAGGGATGTGACCAACCCCCTCCTCCAACACATGGTGCTCCTGGAGCAGGCCCACAACCCACTAGGTCAGTGCGCTTCACACACCTCCCTGGCATCAACCAGGAGCACTCGAGTGACAGCCCCGCGCGGGCGAGCCGTGGACCTGTGAGTTACAGTTGCTCATGTTTCTGCCACATTTACTTTATGTTAGCATTGCAAAGTCATCAGTTCTTACAAGGGCACTTCAAACTATGCTGATTTATATATTTACTGATTCAACACTTTCAGCGCCAGAGGTCGCTGTGGGCCGTGTGGTAAGAATGCCAGCGCTTTAAAGAATAGGGAAACATGGCAGTGTTTGCAGGGCTAAAACTATATTAATTAAATATCATAGCTATGGATATAAAACGATTGCTCATTTGACATCGAGTATCTATCGTTCAATTTGTGAAAAAAAAAATGTCATCCATACATTCCCGTTTTATACCGTGGTGAATAGTAGAGTATAGTTTTAGAGTCTAATCCCAGGAAACGCTGCTATGCAGCGTTTAGTGCATTTCACTAGAAACCGTGGCGTTCCTCTCCTGGATCAACAATCAATCTGAAATCAACGCTATATTATCGGTATTATGTTTCATCATGCATGCATGAAAGGGTGGGGGGGGGGGTTCTATGCTTCGATCGTCACCAACGGAATATGTTACACAGTACATTACACACATAGGCCTACGCAGGGAAGGGATTCTTCGATCAACGCAAGATTGATACCATATAGCCCTTACCTTGACTAGGATGAGCTCCAAAAAGAATATTCCAATTATCTGATCGCCATTCCCAAGTATTGATCGTGTTGCCAACATAATCCACCAAAGAACATGAACCGGGAGTGCTTGATTATCCTCAATCCATGTGTTATAAACGCTACTCCTGCCCGACAAGGAAAACCCTTTTTAGACCGACACACAAGCCAAGCCAGAGGGTTTCAAAGGATGTGCAATACCGACCTCAAGGCGGCAGGCAGTGGTATTGGATGTTTGTGATCTCAGACTCATCCCCAATGATAACACAGGCTCCCTCGATGGATTATGAATGGGAATATCGAATAAAAGAAATAACGATAGAAAACCCGATTTATCTCGGGTCTGGCGTCCAATGTGTTAACATATCCCAAAAATAAATAGTTTTGCACACATTTATTTACTTTGACAGTTATTGAGAGTTCATGAGTGGCCCTCATTTATCAACAATGCTTAGAAAGTGTTCTATTTTTGTTCTTAAGCACAGAATTTAGAATGTGTGTACGTACAGAAAAATCGGGACTCCGTGTTGATAAATACGATTTGTTCTACGCTCCGTGCTCGTGCACGATTTTAAGTATTTGCATATAGAACCGCCCGTGATTAACCATATACAGTAATGAAACACCCCCATGAAATGTGGAAAAGTGGACTAAGCCGAGCGAAGCGTGTTATGGGAGAAATACGCGACAGGCTGACAGACATGTACACGTACGGTGATGTCGGATATGATATCTATTAACTTCCTAAAGACCATTGCTGCCTGGGCAGCGCAAACACTAATAAAGACCATTAACCACTGTTTGCCATTGGTGTCATTAATAACCATGCTGGAATATGCCTTTTCTTCGTTTTGTTCGATTAATACCCAGGGATTAAAGTTCTCTGTCAATTTTCTACCTGCATATGATTTGTAGAGGCATACAATCTATTTTGATGTCGGTATTAGGTAGCCTATATAAACAATAATACGAGAGCATATACAAGAACAATGGGTCTCATTCTCGAACGAAGTTACGACAAAATATTTCGTCTTAGCCAGATTTCGGCCTATTTAAGACATATTAGGGCTGGGAGTGGGAGTCTTCAAATTTTCCTGAGATCTTATTTGAGAGCAGATCTATGAGTGCTGAGGAGCACACTTAAATATGCTCTCAGCCCACGATCAAATCTCATGATTGATTGACTAATTTAAAATGTTATTATAACTTGACAGACTGTGTTCTCATAGTGATTCCTTCACGTCAACGCTACAGGCCTCCTTGGAATTAATTACTTAATCATAATTAAAATAAATATGACAATATTTGTACGATAAGAAATTACGAATTTGATGTCGTAAAAATAAATAATATGGATTAATCTGATCACAGGGCAGCTGGATTAACCATATCTGAACCAGCTATTTTGGACAAATAATTACTCATATATTCAAACACAATTTTGCAATTATTGTGAAATGATTGAAAATAATAATAATTTAATGCCTTCTGTGGAATTTGTATTTCTTATTTGTTACACATCTGTTTTAATGATTAATTATATACATTTGAAAGAATGCAGGTCAACATGCAATGTATCCCATTGATTAGTATACAATGGGACAGACCTTTGTTTGATTGATTGATTGAAAACTTTATTAACAGATTGCAGAATGGGTACAGTACAGTACAGCTCAATTACATAAGGGGATGCCAGAGAAAGAATTTCGTCTTGTTTACATCAGGGTCCCCCATTTTCAATTCATCATAACATATATGACACACATGACACAGATAGACAGTACTGCTACATCTATACATTTATGACATACCAGATTTGCAAATACAGTACTGTTTGTGATACAAAAAGAGTCCAGAAAAGAGAGTACATTTGACGTAGAAACTGTTGGAGGAGGTTGGGTAGGGATGGGTGGGGGATAGACTTACACTGTACAAGCAAAACTGTACATTGGAATATTGACAAAACCATACTTGGTCATTTACTGTACATTGGAGGGGGTTGATATAGCTATAAACCTGCATTCCTTCGAATATATCATTAATCAATTAAACGTATATTGAAATACACTATATAACACTGAAATTACAGTGGATAAATAAATAAGAACTAAAGCTAATCGGTGGAAATAGACTGCATTAATATTCCATAACAAGTCTTGTGTGCGCCTACGAATGAACAGTAGCCTATAGGTTTATGGAATAATAAGCCATATACTGCGTTCATTCATTACGCCCGCCGTAGGCTATATTATATGTCATTCATTCATTCATATACAGTACTGCGCGCGCGCGCGTGTGTGTGTGTCTCTGTGTGCGCGCGCGCTGCGGCAGGTGTGTACCGCAAGCTGTATATGATGCCAATACATTAATCTAATCTAGTTTTGATGGGCGCAAGCGTGATTACGAAACCTAGCCGCATTTCTCGGAGACGCTCTCTGATTGGCACTGACTGACGCTAGGTTTCGTGATCACGCGGCTCACAAAGCACTTCCGCCATTCCATTTCACACAACTGCGTCACTAGTTGCCTTATAAGGAACTATGGAGGCGGTGTTCTGTATGCAAATGAGCTGAACGGGAACGCGCTTTGGAGTTTACGACAGAATGCCATTCTCCAAGCAGATATCAGATCATATCATTTCTGCGACCGTTTCAGCCACTTAAGACATATCTCCAGCACGTTCAGGACTCAGAGTGTACTTGTCATAGATTATGTCTCAGTGGTTCCAAGATAAGTCATCCAGAATATATCTTTGGAACATTTTCGGGAATGAGACCCAATGAATCTCACTGCCATGTAGCCTACGCCATGTGTAGCCTGCCTATATGTGATCAATACAAACTTGAACTTGAATTCCATCATGTCTGTGTGCGGGAGCTCACAAGGCTGTTGTCACAATGTAAATAAAAATGTGTATGTAGTTGGTTGATTATTTGTATGACAGTCAGTAAACCCTTGCAAAAAGTATCAGTTTTATTTAATGAATTGAAAACATGCAGCATTGCCTTCCTCCCGGCATGCAGCAACGACATGTATCAGGAAAATGCGCATCACTGAGTGGAATCCCTTTCTATTCACATAACTGCATTTGTGATGGAGCTTTGACAGCTACATGGGTGGTACAGTAACAGTCTATTGCTCGATCCATCTCCAATATCACGATGGACCGTGCCGGTGGCCAAAGACCCGAGGGTGGAGACTGACTTGAATGTGCATGGGGATGGCAGTTGTGTGTTTTGTTCCACGCTCCAATTTCGGTCTCAAATTGTGGTACAAATGAAGGAGGTGTCTCGGGTATAGCGGACTCTAGTTAATATTATGTTCTCTCTGCAATTAGACTGCCCCTCATTCATTCATTCATTCCTATCTGCTATCTCTGAAAACAGTTCCCCACGAGCGCAGTCAGTGCACCCCGTATATTCCGCTAACTCTATATATAAACCATGCTGCATTCATTCGGAAAGAAAGACATATTCCAAATGCTATATTTATAGGGTTTGACAATAATTACACTACTGTCGCTATTTTACAATGAACTATAATGAATTACGGGTCATACTACAGAACACACCAGTGTTGAAAATAATGCACGGAAGCTTATTTCCGCGTTGCAATATTCATATTCTACCACCGGGCGCCAGGTACGCACGGTCGGAGCTCTGGTTTTTTTTCACGCCTGCGGCAACTTTTGGTGGGAAACACAGACACCTTTCCTATTGATTGCTATTGTATTTGGCCTGAATAAAAACTGTCGGCAGAACACTTAACATTGTCCAGTGTTTAGCATTGTTTTCTAGCAATGTGGGGTTGCAACACTGATTTGATGTGAAATCTCTAGCTACTCCCGTTTCTTCAGTTCAGCTCAGACAAGTACCTCCCCCACTGAACCAAGCCATTCAGAATTGACTCGCTATCGTACGTAGCAAGGCGCTGATCTGGTTGTAGTCACCACCCACAATCAACAATTCGCTCAACAACGGAGCAGTGGGAATAATGCGGAAGCGGTCTCCCTGTCCCTGACTATCCCTCTCTCTCTCTCCCTCTCTCTCTCCACCTGCATTTACACACAATCGCGAGGAGCTGCTCACACAGCGCACACGCGCGCACAGAACGATCTATCCTCTCTCTCTCTCTCTCTCTCTCCACATGCATTTTACACACAATCGCGAGGAGCCGCTCACACAGCGCACATGCTCTCTCTCATATGTATCACGCTGTGTGGGTGACTGTCACTCAAAGCGCTTATGGGCGGAGCCCAGCCCAAAACAGCTTGAAATCTTGAAGTGGAAAAATGCTGCTTTAGAGTACTTGATTAGAAATACAAAACAATGAATTATTTTGAAAAAAAACATACAGATGTGTTCCATAGACTGACAGGAATTGTGTAAAATTGCTAGGGCTGACCCCTATTAGTCGACTAATCGGTCGAAAGGAGCCATAGTCGACTGGCCAACCTCTTAGTCCAATATATATAAAAAAAATAATAATAATATTTATAATTTTTTATTTATTTTTTTATCATTCTTTCCAAAAGAAAAGAGGCCTAGAAGCGTAGCTAACGCTAATGGCACGCATACCAGAGGCTAACTGCCTACGAAAACAGGCACAGAGGCACTGAAAGAGGATTTCACCCATCTAATGAACACACTAGACTAGACAAATATCAAGATGTATCCATCAGTGGACCAATTGCATGCTTTTGCAGAGGACAAGATTGATTGATTGATTGAAAAGTTTATTAACAGATTGCAGAATGGGTACAGTACAGTACAGCTCAATACATACAATTGTTAAGGGGATGCAGACCAGAGAAAGACTTTCGTCTTGTTTACATCAGGGTCCCCCATTTTCAATTCATCATAACATATATGACATACATGACATACAGATAGACAGTACTGCTACATCTATACATTTATGACATATCAGATTTGCAAATACAGTACTGTTTGTGATACAAAAGTGTCCAGAAAAAGAGTGTATATACATTTTGCGTAAAAACTGTACATTGGAGGTGGGGGGGGGGGGGGGGGGTTGGGTAGGGGACACACACACATTTTACACTGTACATTGGAATACTGACAAAGCCTTACTTGGTCATTTACTGTACTTTACAAGAAGCCTTCAGTCGACTCCTTCAGACATTAAGCACCCCCCCCCACAGCCCAAATGGAATGATACAAAAAATAATTATAATAATTTCGACCAATAGTTGACTAACGGCACATTTTGGCCAATCATAGTCGACCATCCAAATCCTTAGTCGGGGACAGCCCTAAAAATTGCCCAAATAGTGAAAGGAATAGCAAAACATGGGACCTTTAACATTGTTAGGAACGTTCAGGTTTTTTGGTGCATCAAGTTAAGTCAAGTGATACTTTCTAACACTGGAAGCAGCCATTTTGAAAAGTTACATTTGATCCATTTTCAGACAAGTCTTTCCCTATGGTATTTCACCATTCAGCTGCAGGACATCTCCCCATTTCCCTACCTGGACATTTAATATTACGCTTATGAATCTCTGAGTGACCTAAAACTAAGATGTTATGAGTATTTCTGGGACTTCGGCATGGGTTATATCCATGTTGTCCTAAAGTTATAGTTTGTGAGCAAATCGTGTGGCAATCACAAATCAGGGCAGACGACATGATGCCGGTCTGATAATCAAAGAGCGTCTTCGCTCACAGAGGCTACGGAAAAAAATCATGCGGTTGGGACAGGGTGGAAAGAAATCCCAATCTGAGCATGACATAAGAGCAAAATGGCCACCATGTGAATATGGTCAATTGCCCAATCTACATTACCACAATGTTGGCCCCTATATCATGGTTTAAGAGGACGTTATTTCCAAAAGGAGAGATCAGCTGGACCACCAACCACCAACTAAACTAGCTGATTTAATAAGAAGGACCTGAACGTCATGTTCCAGTCAAATCAAAAGCATTTAGTTTGTACCTTGCACTGGTTAGAGCACTGAAGTATTAATAGTTGGGCTTTGAATGTCTCTGGTAACTCACACGATGTGTGTGTGGATTTATGATAGTAGGGAATTTATCTTTAAAGGCCAACCTTCACGTTGTATTTTTGTTCAATAAACAATGTGGACTAGGCCAACGGTGACTTTCATGAAGAAGGGAAAAAAGTATTGAAATTGACCCAGTTTTAGCGTTTTTATCAAACATTTTGTCTGCCCAACACAATCACCACGCACGTGGATATTTTAATCAATGGTTCATAACGTGCGTGTGTAATCGAAATAATCTCGTCACAACAGGTGCAGGGCACCAGGGGGCTCACCAGGGGGCGCTGAGAGTCACACACAGCTAGTGGCAGGCACTGCAGGCAGAGAGCCTTGCTACCATAGATATATGCTTGCTACTACTAGCCGAATGAAAATGTATCTGTTTCACCTAACACTATTGCTCCGTGATTATAGCCATCAATCTCTAAAGCTAACCACTATTTGTAAAAGCCACAACCACGTTACCATATTTGTAATAATGTAAATCATTGTGTCGTTGTACACATATTGTGTTTATAACGTTAGTAGCTAACATAGCTTAGCTTGGTAGCTATTGTGCTAACAACATATCCCGACATCCGGCTCGCTGGCCGGCATGAACGGCCGACCCAAAATGGTTCTCTCCTCTCTGTACACCCCGTCCCCACGGGTGCCCTGCCGGGGGGCCCATAGACGCGACGGCGGCGGCAGCCGTACGGTGCTCGAGCCCGTAAAGGCTAGTGGTAGCTATGAGCTAACTAGCGCTGCGGGCTCGGGCGCCCTGCGGCCGCCGCTGTTGTCGCATCCACAAGCTCCTCCGCGGGACACCCGCGGGGACGGGGGCACACAAAGAGGAGAGAACCACCCGCAGGGACGGCAGGCTATAGGCTAACGTCAGTGTAGTGGTCCCGACTGTAGCAGGGACGGCTGAGCTATAGGCTAACTGTGATGCACCGAGTGGGCCACCATTGATCTAATACTATGACCCGGACGGACATAAGGCATACGTTTCCTGAAGTGACGTCACGGCCGTGCTAGCGTCTGATAAGCTTTTAGATTCGGCTCATTAATATGCACCTGTTGTGACGTCGGCGTTTGATAAGCTTTTTTGATTTGCGCGTGCATGTTATTCGTGCGTGGACCTTTTTAACTCTTTCAGAGTGGCATTTCCGGTGTCAAATGGAAAAAAATAAATAATGAAATTATATACCAATGATGTAAACTACCCATAATTGATCAGTAGGGTTTAACCTGGAGGTTGGGCTTTAATGTAATTTTTTGCTTTGCAACTGTCATCATAACCTTTGATGACAGGCAGGCAGGCAGGTGGGTGGGTGGGTGGGCGAACAGACAGACGGACGGACGGACGGACGGACGGACCGACGGACGGACGGACAGACAGACAGACAGACAGACAGACAGACAGACAGACAGACAGACAGACAGACAGACAGACAGACAGACAGACAGACAGACAGACAGACAGACAGACAGACAGACAGACAGACAGACAGACAGACAGACAGGCAGACAGACAGACAGACAGACAGACAGACAGACAGACAGACAGACAGACAGACAGACAGACAGACAGACAGACAGACAGACAGACAGACAGACAGACAGACAGACAGACAGGTACATGCTGTGGGGAAGGCAGGCTTATCTTTGATTATTATTGTGTTTTCAGCATGATACTGTTTTATTGTGGTTGTACTGTAACAGTGAAGGCATTTTAGAATTATTAAAATTATTTCTCTCTGTCTGTCTCTCTCCTTCACCCCCACCCCCCTAGCCGGCCTGGGGGGCCTCCCACTGCCGTCTCCCTCGGTCTCCAAGCTGGCGCGGGGCCACCGTCCCCTGGGTCGGACCCAGTCGGCCCCCCTGCCCCAGCAGCAGTGTGGTCAGGCCCAGGCTCTGCAGCAGCTGGTGGTCCAGCAACAACACCAGCAGTTCCTGGAGAAACACAAGCAGCAGTTCCAACAGCAGCAACACATCATCAACAAGGTGGGAAGGCTTGGTGTGTGTGTGTGTGTGTGTGTGTGTGTGTGTGTGTGTGTGTGTGTGTGTGTGTGTGTGTGTGTGTGTGTGTGTGTGTGTGTGTGTGTGTGTGTGGTGTGTGTGTGTGTGTGTGTGTGTGTGTGTGTGTGTGTGTGTGTGTGTGTGTGTGTGTGTGTGTGTGTGTCTGTGTGTGTGTGTGTGTGTGCGTGTGCGTGTGTGTGTGCGTGCGTGTGTGCGTATGTGTGTGTGTTTGTGTGCGCTTGCGCGCTGGGGCTGCTTGACATAAGCCTTTCTCCATGCATATTTATTTCTGGAGCATTTATTTATCCACTCTGGTTGGATGGTGTATTGTACTTGTGCTGTATAATAACAATACATTTGAATCTAATAAAATTTTGAGATCAGTCGCAAATCGCTTCCTGTTGAATGGATGATCTAACTGTTCTAACAGCAATATATAATCCGTTTCAGAAGCAGAACGCACGCAATAGGTTCTGTGTTTCTTAAGTCGTATTTGGGGGCAATTGACCAATGGTAGGCTTTTTTTTCTTTTTCTCATCTGGGTAAGAGTTTCTTATCTGGGTAAGAGAGCTCTCAACCACTCTTAAAATTTCGTCTTGCCTAAGAGAAAAGCAAAAATAAGAAAACATTGCTGAATCCCAGGTAAGAACAAAATAAGAAAAAATGCTAGAGGAGTCTAACCTAAAGAGCTCCTCCTCCTGAGAATGTCCCCCTTTTTTTTTGTTACATAATATAAAATTACAGATTCATACCTTCAAAATAAGCCATCAATTGTCAAATTTGAGATGATAGTTTTCAATCAATGTCCTATCAAACATTCTGGTAAAATCCTAACACCTTTTCAGTATAGGACTTGAAGTAGTTCCAAGTTCATTCAGCTATCTGATGAGAGAACTACACTCCCAGAATTCAATGTGATCATTGTCACTAGAACCATTTCACACCTGGAGCAAAGGCCCAGTCATTCCTTTGTTATTCCAGTGAATGGACCCAGCAGGAGGCCTAGCCTGTGTGTGTGTGTTTCTGTGTGTGTGTGTGTCTGTGTCTGTATTTACAGTACTGTACCATATCAAAAAAAATAAGCAAACTAGACTAGATGTAAATGTAATGTGTAAATGTGTAAATGTAAATGTGTGTGTGTGTCTGTCTGTCTGTGTATGTGTGTGTGTGTGTGTATGTGTGTGTGTGTGTCTGTGAAACATGTCTTGTACTCATTTACCTCACTAAATACAGCAATGTGTAACTGTAGATTTCAAGAGAGAGAGAGAGAGAGAGAGAGCGACATTTATAATAATTATATTATTAATTAGTTTTTTTACACACACACACTAATAACATGATCATGATCAGAGAGAGAGAGTGTGTGTGTGTGTGTGTGCAGGGGAGTAGCTGGGGGGGGGGGGTTAGCATGATTCCAAGGGCCCAGCAAATGCCCCAATTTTTTTTATAGATTGGGGGCCCCACATTTTTTAATAGATTGGGGGGCCCACAAATTGTTTCTTTCATGGGGCCCAGAATCTCCAGCTACGCCCCTGTGAGCGCACCGTTCTACTCTAGAGAGCTGTCATGACCGTGATGCACGCTTGAATGAACTGCGAGATAACTCATAACTCGTACACACACGCACTCTGTCTGCCATACAGTAGTTTATGTTGTTTTAGCGCGACGTGGGTATATACACGGGCGAGGATGAAAAGCATAAGACTACTTTTAATACATAAATTAACGTTCTGTCGGGTCCGTGTATTCTCGAGAGAGAATGATAATAATAATAATAACCGTGATGCGCGCTTGAATGAACTGCGAGATAACTCATAACTCGTACACACACGCACTCTGTCTGCCATACAGTAGTTTATGTTGTTTTAGCGCGACGTGGGTATATACACGGGCGAGGATGAAAAGCATAAGACTACTTTTAATACATAAATTAACGTTCTGTCGGGTCCCGTGTATTCTCGAGAGAGAATGATAATAATAATAATAATGCAGGACCAGACAGTGAGAAACACAACCCCCCCTCTCGCGCTGAAGAATATGCATATTAGATCACTCAGTGATTAACACCTATGCGCTGTTGGTGTGTGCGCGCGTCCATGGATGTGACGCGCGATGTAGTTTTTATCGCAAATGGAGAATATTACAAGCATACCATCTAGCAAGAATTAAACGTATTTACAAGTCGTATTAGGTTTAGCAAGTTGGGGGACTTATACCTTACATGTCAAAGCACTAGAAATGGCAATTTTTCTATTTTTATCGATTTCTGAAAAGATGTCCTTTTTGAGTATTTAAGAGGGATTCGAATTTCTTTTGTTGTCCGCCGACGGGTTCAAAGCTCCAGCGTGACTCCTAAGGGTTAAGAACAAAATAAGAGGAAATCTGTTCTTATTTCGCTTCGTGAATGAGGCCCATTGTAGTTGTAACTGAGGGGTTACAAAACCCTGACTGTATTAAAGATTGTGATAGATTAAACCACTGCTAGGTATGTACTTTAATTACTGGCCAGACAGTACATCGAATATATGGTGGACACTCATAATAACACGGCATTGACAAAGAAATTGTATTTGAGGGTATTTATTATTATACAACATTAGGTTACAGAATGAGAATTAGGGTTGCGCTTGTATGGCGAAGAATATGCATAAAGTTAGTCAGTAGCATAAGTCACTGGGAATAGAATGATTCCTACGATGGGTACTAGGCTAACTCCGCCTGGAGTATAATAGCAATTATAGAGGGCAACGCTGGTACCGCCTGGAGACACTGGGTTCCTCCCAGAGTTGTAAGGTCTGGAGGATAGAGGAATGTTCGGATACTCAGTCTGATTCAATGATGAATAAGGGGATTCACGTACAGAAGCCAGTCCTTGTAATCCAACGATCAGCAACAAAAGCAATAACTGTAATCCAATGCTCGATAGCAAACGATGATAGCCAGCCAGCCTCGGTCCATGAGGCCAGCCCGAATGTAAATCCTCACAAGGTTAAATCCCAAACGACAGTGGAGATTAACGATGCTCTTCTCCGGGTAACACGTTCCACAATCAATATAATCCAACCAGTAATGGTTCTGCAATCGCCGCCGCCGGTTCTCCTGTGCACATGTCCAGCAGGTTCTCCGACTAGGCCTCCTCGTGTGCTGGCACCAATGTATTTAGTCCACGCGCACTGGCTAAGGTCCACTAGCTAAACGAACGAACCGCTGGGTAATGCTACACACGAACGAACTGTGGTTGGCACGATATACAATAAATTAACGACTGTTTACTTCACATTAAACTAAGTCGAACTTGACGTTACTGCATTAAACTGACACTTTACTATTCAATTCGCACGTGGTTCTCAACGCTCTATTAGACGCACTGCTGCTCACTTCACTACACATTGACTCGGGATGAACTTGATGAACATCTGGTTGAACAGCTACTGTTCGCACCTGCCGCAGCATATATACTTAAGTGATTATCTAGTCCCAAACCTCAGTTCTCGTCTCGAATCAATACGCTGTCTCCAGGCATGTTGTGACATGCCTGGGCTAGTCTTTGAACCTGACTTTGGGGGCTTGCGGTCTGGCGCCTAAGGGCGTTATCCAATAAGGAGAGTGAATATTACTATGATTCGAACGCAGGCTTAAAGGGATATACCGTGTATATATAAATTATATACAATGTATATAAAACAATAAATGTAGATTCTCAGCTTTAATCTGGCCCTTCACAACAGTAGTGTTGTCACGATACTGGAATTTCGACTTCGATACGATACCTTGAAAAGTATCGATATTCGATACCATTTTCGATAAAAAAAAGAAAATATATATATATCTTTTTTTTTAACAAATTTTGCTTTTGTTGCTGGTTGATTCTCCTCAGCTTCTCTCTGGTACTATAAGAGAAGATAAATATAACACCTTTAAAACCATTTGTTTATCTTTAGATCAGACATTTAAAAATAACTAAATTATCTAATCTAAATCAAACCCCTCTTAAAGGGGAACTATCTTATAAATGGCCTTTTTGAGTGTTTAGCATTGTTTCCTAGCTATGTGAACTTATATTAATATGATCTATGTCTCAAAATTCTCATATTGGCGCATTCTTCCAATTCTCCTCTCACAATATTCACCCTCACTGAACTGAGTCGTTTGAAAATGTGCCTATATGTGATGTCATATAGTCACTGCTGCATGTTAATGTTCAGGGGAAGACGACGCTGCGCAGTGGTTTAGGAGCCCAGGCTCAAAACAGCTCGAGATCTTGAGGTAGAAAAATGCTGTTTTTGAGGACTTGATTAGAAATACAAAACAATGAATAAAAAAATATATATATTACAGAGGTGTTCCATAGACTCACAGGAATTGTGTAAAAGTGCCCAAATAGTGAAAGAAATAGTAAAATAGTTCCCCTTTAAAAACAAAAACCTCATGCTAAAACTGTGAAACAAACTCCCCTAAAGAAAGAAATACATAGCAAACATGACTCAGTTATGCAATAGTGCTGCTGCTTTTTATTTGGTTAAAACAACAACTACAACCATTTTCATGACGGCGAGAGAGAGAAAGAGAGAGAGAGAGAGAGAGAGAGAGAGAGAGAGAGAGAGAGAGAGAGAGAGAGAGAGAGAGAGAGAGATTTCTCCGGAGCTATGCTCGGACTCGGAGCATTTATTAACGTTACATTTTCAACAAGATTGCTGCTAATTAAACACTTCATGGAAACGGGGTAACGTTATGTCGAGTTCATACATGTACTAGTGTAGTTAGTATGAACTCGACTTAACGTTACTCCGTTTCCATGAAGTAATTATAAAGGTGGCCAGCTAGCTAGCATAAGCTAACGGAGGAA
>NC_140167.1:123170820-123182200 GCF_963971535.1 Notolepis coatsorum
GGAACACAAGTGGACAGAAATAAAAAATCTTCAACCTGAAGACCAGCTGATTCTTAAAACTTGGAACGAGCTTCCTGTGACATACCACACAATGCAGCGTGAGTATTGCCGTATTGACCATGTTTGGCTCTACATATGCATGTGGGCAGTCATTCTCGCATATGAGGAACATTAAGACAGTGGCGGCTCTACCACTAGGGGCGCTAGGGCGCCGACCCACCTGCTGGCCAGCTGGCCAGCTGCTGTTAAATCAGAGAACAAGACAATAAAACTTTTTCGTTTTTGTGTTTTATAGCCCTATAAATAATATAAACATGTTTAAAATTAATAATATTTACTCATTTTACGTATGTTTGTATTTCCAATGCACAATATAACGTTATTATCTAAATTAAAAAAACATAGTTTTCATGGGCAGGAAGTGACGTTTTTTTTTATTTTTTCGTATTTCTCGCCCGGGCAAGAAGCGATAGCGCTCTGCGTGCGCATCACAGTTTGATCGCTGTCTCCGTCACAGCCAATCAGTGCATACGGCGTTGTGCGTTGAAATATGACTATTATGTTGGAATCCGAGCGCGATTTGAAGCGGTCTAGCCAGCAGCGTGTGAACTTCCGTGAATAATTTCCATAGCCGCATTTCGCGGAGACGCTCTCTGATTGGCCGACGCGATGCCAGTTTTTTTCCATTGCCGCATTTCTCGGGTTGGTTAGAGAGAGAATGCAACTCAGTCGACTCGTCACAACAACAGCAACTGTTACTACACTGAGCTTAGGCACTCTTTCAAAGTTGGTTAAGGTTAGAGTTTGTCTTAGAGCATGGCGATAGAACGCCAGGTAGTTTGCAGGCTGTTCGAGGCGGACATGGACAAAGGCACTCAGTACTTGTTGGCTAGTAACAAGCTATATTATGGAGGCAGTACTGTGGAGGGACATGCATGGACAATGGATGGACATCAACACAGGCTGGATGGACAATGCCATGGAGTGGATATACTTTATCAACAAGCCAACAACAAGGTAGATTAGCGATCTTAACTCTAGTTTAATACATGATACGTTGTCTACTGATGCCGCATAATATCAACAGCTGATTCGTTGTAACGTTACAGCTTTCAGCTAACGTTAGCTACTGCTAGCTGTTAGCTCCGTTAGCTTAGCTGGCCACTTAGTGCATGGAACGGAGTAACGTTAACGTTTAAACGTTATGTCGAGGTCATACAATACTACAGTCGACATAAGGTAAACGTTACCCCGTTTCCATGAAGTGTTTAAATAGCAGCAATCTTGTTGAAAATGTAACTACTAAAATGCTCTCTGATGCTGCTGATGCATAATGAATGAATGGTGAGTTGTTTAAAATGACAACATACATGTGTTAATTATTTGATTTGATTGATCCGAGAGACAGAGAGATCGTCTATGTTTGAATGAATGAATGAATGAGAACTTTATTAACAGATTGCAGAATGGGTACAATACAGTACGGCTCAATACACACAATTGTTAAGGGGATGCAGACCAGAGAAAGACGTTTGTCTTGTTTACATCAGGGTCCCAGATTTTCGATTCATATCGATAGTTTAATAGCTAGCCTTGGCTCGTTTAACAATATGCAAAATATGTGTACAGCCCTGTACTCATACTGAAGTTATTCTTGGTATATAATAGGTCTGATTGTGTAACGAATCGATTCCACGTCGCGCTGTGTGTGAGAGAGAGAAGGAGAGAGGGAGAGATCTGCCTGTGTTTGTAGACGGGCGAGTTTTGTTTCTAACTTTTCTATTTATATATTGTGTTTCAAGTTGTGAATTAGAGTCTAGACTATACTTTATTTGACTGGTTGTGTGTTGTTGTAGTAACAGCTGAGCGACTCGTTCATAAGAGCCGATTCATTGCCGTGAGCGTGAGTCAAATCGCTCACGTCTTGCCATGAGTGTTGCGTGGTACTGTACTGTACTGTACAAAATATTTGGTATAGCGCCCCTAGTGGCGAATACCCACCGGCCGCCACTGCATTAAGACCAACCTACGCTCACATTTAACTGATGGAAGCCTCAACGCCTGCATGAAGCTCAACCTCAGCACGTATGAACCAGATTACAAGGCCATCAGCAAAACCATGCAGCACCAGAAGTCGCATTAAAAGTAAGACATATTTAATTTATTATACGTTAAAAATACTATATGGCTCTCAATGAAATATATTTGGCTTTTATGGCTCTCCCAGTCAAAAAGGTTCCTGACCCCTGCCCTAAGTGATCTCGATGAGCAGGTTGGCATCTTGCAGTCCATTTACCATTTACCATTTCTTGTCACAGCTGAACTGCAGAAAAGGCATAATGCACATATTTCAAAATGTCTTAGTGTTGGGACAACCCCTCATTCTGTAAAAACAATGCAAAACACAAGAAAAGACAATGTTCACAATAGGACCATCAGTTTAGACAAAACGTAATGAGACAGGTATCTATTTTTTATTTTTTTTTCTAACAGCTTCCAAGGCGCTGGCACCAGAGGCACCTCTGACAGCACTTTCACGTTCAAACATAATTTAAGATAAGATCAGATAAGATATTCCTTTATTGATCCCCTTGGGGAAATGCAGGCATCATAGCAGCATGGGGGAGGGGGGAGGGGAGGTACAGGTAGTAAAAAGCAGTGTAAACAATATAACAAATCAATATACTTAACATAACATAATTAACTCTGGACATTTAATCTTAACCTGGCCTCAGTAAGGCAATGTGTCCACAGATAACGTTTTGTTTTGTCGTTTTTTGGAATTTAATTGAATGGACAACGCTATGCTGTTGTGTGTTTCTGACAGCTCTGTGCACTCTGAGAGCTGAGGTGGTTTTAGAAGTTGAAAATATTTAAACTTTCAGCAAAAGACCTCTGTGCTTCTGATTGGTTTTCAGTAGTTGTCTATAGCAACAACAGCAGCCATGACCGGTGTTCAGAAGCACTGCCCTCAAGCGCTGCCAGCTGAACGAGATGTTTACTATGGACACGCTGGATAAGCCTCACCCTCTCTCTTCAACATTTTCAGACAATTTCGACTCTGGCCTCTCCTTTTATTTAGAATGTCCTCATTTGGACATTCTCTCCTGGGCTTCTACTGGCCTTTCTCAAACAATGTGTTGGTCGAACCCAATGAAGTAAAACAGAACCTGTCATGTTCAATCGCCAAAATTATTTAGTTACTTCAAGGAGATCTAGTGACTTTTGATTTCAGTTTGATTTGAGTATCACCCTCTATTTTATATAGTTTATTTTTATTCTTATTCCTATTCTTATTTTTGACTTTTGACTAACTAAATGTTCATTTGTGAGTGATCTGGGGTGCTGAATTTGCCTTGGGATTAATAAAGTACTTCTATTCTATTCTATTCTCCTCTCCTCTCCGCCTCCCCTCCAGATGATGTCCAAGCCCAGTGAGCCAGCGCCTCCTACAGGCTCCAGCGTCCAGGGTCCCGTGGTAGGCAGGCAGCACCAGAGCCACCCAGAGGAGACGGAGGAGGAGCTCAGGGAGCACCAGGGCCTCTCCTCGTCTTCCTCCTCATCTTCCACCGCGTCCGTCCAGGAGGGGGGGCCACTGCGAGGGCTGGCGATCAAGCAGGAGGCCCAGGACCCCCAGGAGCTAGAGGAGAGGCAGGCCGAACAGGAGCTCATCTTCAGACAGGTAGGGGGGGTGGAGGTCTTCAGACAGGTAGAGAGAGGGAGGTGGAGGTCTTCAGACAGGTAGGGAGGGGGGGGGTGGAGGTCTTCAGACAGGTAGAGAGAGGGAGGTGGAGGTCTTCAGACAGGTAGGGGGGGTGGAGGTCTTCAGACAGGTAGCGGGGGTGGAGGTCTTCAGACAGGTAGAGAGAGGGAGGTGGAGGTCTTCAGACAGGTAGGGAGAGGGAGGTGGAGGTCTTCAGACAGGTAGGGGGGTGGAGGTCTTCAGACAGGTAGAGAGAGGGAGGTGGAGGTCTTCAGACAGGGAGGGAGAGGGAGGTGGAGGTCTTCAGACAGGTAGGGGGGGTGGAGGTCTTCAGATAGGTAGAGAGAGGGAGGTGGAGGTCTTCAGACAGGGAGGGAGAGGGAGGTGGAGGTCTTCAGACAGGTAGGGGGGGGTGGAGGTCTTCAGACAGGGAGGGAGAGGGAGGTGGAGGTCTTCAGACAGGGAGGGAGAGGGAGGTGGAGGTCTTCAGACAGGTAGGGGGGGTGGAGGTCTTCAGACAGGTAGAGAGAGGGAGGTGGAGGTCTTCAGACAGGTAGGGGGGGTGGAGGTCTTCAGACAGGTAGAGAGAGGGAGGTGGAGGTCTTCAGACAGGTAGAGAGAGGGAGGTGGAGGTCTTCAGACAGGGAGGGAGAGAGAGGTGGAGGTCTTCAGACAGGTAGGGGGGGGTGGAGGTCTTCAGATAGGTAGAGAGAGGGAGGTGGAGGTCTTCAGACAGGGAGGGAGAGGGAGGTGGAGGTCTTCAGACAGGTAGGGGGGGGTGGAGGTCTTCAGATAGGTAGAGAGAGGGAGGTGGAGGTCTTCAGACAGGGAGGGAGAGGGAGGTGGAGGTCTTCAGACAGGTAGGGGGGGTGGAGGTCTTCAGACAGGGAGGGAGAGGGAGGTGGAGGTCTTCAGACAGGGAGAGGGGGGTGGAGGTCTTCAGACAGGTAGAGAGAGGGAGGTGGAGGTCTTCAGACAGGGAGGGAGAGGGAGGTGGAGGTCTTCAGACAGGGAGAGGGGAGTGGAGGTCTTCAGACAGGTAGGGGGGGTGGAGGTCTTCAGACAGGTAGAGAGAATAGAGGTGGAGGTTTTCAGACAGGTAGAGAGAATAGAGGTGGCGGTCTTCAGACAGGTAGAGAGAATAGAGGTGGAGGTCTTCAGACAGGGAGGTGTGAGAGAATAGAGGTGGAGGTCTTCAGACAGGGAGGTGTGAGAGAATAGAGGTGGAGGTCTTCAGACAGGGAGGTGTGAGTGGGTAGAGGTGGAGGTCTTCAGACAGGGAGGTGTGAGAGAATAGAGGTGGAGGTCTTCAGACAGGGAGGTGTGAGAGAATAGAGGTGGAGGTCTTCAGACAGGGAGGTGTGAGAGAATAGAGGTGGAGGTCTTCAGACAGGGAGGTGTGAGAGAATAGAGGTGGAGGTCTTCAGACAGGGAGGTGTGAGAGAATAGAGGTGGAGGTCTTCAGACAGGGAGGTGTGAGAGAATAGAGGTGGAGGTCTTCAGACAGGGAGGTGTGAGAGAATAGAGGTGTAGGTCTTCAGACAGGGAGGTGTGAGTGGGTAGAGGTGGAGGTCTTCAGACAGGGAGGTGTGAGTGGGTAGAGGTGGAGGTCTTCAGACAGGGAGGTGTGAGTGGGTAGAGGTGGAGGTCTTCAGACAGGGAGGTGTGAGAGAATAGAGGTGGAGGTCTTCAGACAGGGAGGTGTGAGTGGGTAGAGGTGGAGGTCTTCAGACAGGGAGGTGTGAGTGGGTAGAGGTGGAGGTCTTCAGACAGGGAGGTGTGAGTGGGTAGAGGTGGAGGTCTTCAGACCTGTAGTGAGAGAACAGAGGTGGAGGCAGAACACTGAAAGAAAGTGAGGAGGGAGGAGGAGGGGGTGGGGAGAGTCAGCACAGACTGGGAGAAGAAGAGGGTACTAGGAGGAAGAGGGAGTGCCTTGAGGAAGGGCTTGGGGCAGCGAGAGAGACCATCTCGTAACCAGAAGGTCATAGGTTCAACCTCCTATAACAAATCCGTCTGTCCTTGAGCAAGACTGTGCATCTCAATGGGCCGCCACAGAAACACATGCACACCAAAAAAAATATATATATATCTCCAAAAGTTAAATCAGTTTATATACTTCCTTTGCTGTCATTTCAACCGTTATTTACAAAGCTGCAGATTAAAACTGACACAGAAGAACAGCTTTTTCTCACCTGTCTCCTCCCGTTCTGTAGTGTGTAAAGACTTTTAAGCCAAGTGAGAGGAAGAGATTGTCCCTTAACAAGGCCAGATGGAGTGGGTGACTGACAGAAACGCTACCCGCTACATTCTGTCTGCCTGTCTGTGCTGCCTGCTGCTCAACACAATTTAGACTATTTTAGCTCCCAGCCACGAGAAAAAAACAGACACCCACACCACTGATGATAGCTCTCTCTCTCTCTCTCTCTCGCTTTCTCCATCGTGTACTCACACACAAGCACGCATTGCCCTCATACTCATCCAGTGTGGTGATGGTAGTGTTTTTTCTGTGAATGGCTAAGGGCAGGCTCCCCGCCTCCTCATCACTACCATGCCATGGGTGCTGTCTCCCTGGGGGTAAACCAACACACACACACACACACACACACACACACACACACACACACACACACACACACACACACACACACACACACACACACACACACACACACACACACACACACACACACACACACACACACACACACACACACACACACACACACACACACACACACACACACACACAACAAAAATGTGATCTCGCTTGCAGACCTATCCACTCACATACGCGCCCACGCATGCATACAAGGCACAAACATAGTTTCTGTGTCACCAGAACACCATGTACTCTCCCATCTAGCCAATCCCTGCTGTCTGCTCAGCCAAATCCAATCAGCCAGTCCTCTCTCTCTGTCACCATGGTGCCCAGACCCCTGGCTACCACGCGGCCTGCCCAGCTGGCCCCCGCTCTGAGACAGACACGCCCTCCTTGAGACAGACACACCCTCCCTGAGACAGACACACCTGCTCTGAGACAGACACACCTGCTCTGAGACAGACACACCCTCCCTGAGACAGACACACCTGCTCTGAGACAGACACACCTGCTCTGAGACAGACACACCCTCCCTGAGACAGACACATTTACATTTAGTCATTTAGCTGACGCTTATATCCAAAGCGACTTACAAGTTCTGTACGACAAGTCATCAGGAAGGGAACAACTCTATCAGCTGAGTAACAATGTTCATAAAGTGTTGAGTGCTACAGTGTAGGTTAGTTTATTAGGACAAGTGCATGACAGTAAGGTTAGTTAGGGTTAGATTGTTTTTATAATTTTTTTTAAATTCAGATAATGGTTGAAGAAGTGCGTCTTTAGTCGACGGCGAAAGATTGGACGGGTTTCGGCTGTCCTAACTGGGGTGGGTAGTTCATTCCACCATTGTGGGGCAAGGACTGAGAATAGGCGACTTCTCTTTGATGACCCTCCCGGAGCTTGGATAGGAGTAGGTCTGAGGCGGCCAGAAGATGCAGAGCGTAGGGGTCTTGAGGGTGTGTAGTTAGAGACCATTGACCGGAGGTAGGCGGGAGCGGTTCCCTTTGCCGCACGGTATGCCAGGTCGAGGGCCTTGAAGCGGATTCGTGCAGCAATGGGGAGCCAGTGCAGGTCCCTAAGAAGTGGGGTGACATGGGCCGACTTCGGTAGGTTTGAGATCAGGCGGGCCTGCTCTGAGACAGACACGCCCTCCCTGAGACAGACACACCCTCCCTGAGACAGACACGCCCTCCCTGAGACAGACACACCTGCTCTGAGACAGACACACCCTCCCTGAGACAGACACACCCTCCCTGAGACAGACACACCCTCCCTGAGACAGACACACCCTCCCTGAGACAGACACACCCTCCCTGAGACAGACACACCCTCCCTGAGACAGACACACCCTCCCTGAGACAGACACACCTGCTCTGAGACAGACACACCCTCCCTGAGACAGACACACCCTCCCTGAGACAGACACACCTGCTCTGAGACAGACACACCCTCCCTGAGACAGACACACCCATGCTACAATGAACTGCCTGTTTTTGGGCTACAATACTTCATCAAGTTTATAACAATCTGGGGGTGATACCAGCATGCCAGTAGAGATATGTGTAGGAAATAAGATATATTTGAAACTTGTAAGTAGCAGATCTTAAAAGAACAACACCCAAATTAAGAATTCAAATGTTATTTCCATGGCCTAGGAAAAGGTCAATCAATATTTGTGAACATGAGCTACTCTCTACCTTAATTAAGCCAACTTGTGATGTCATCTGGCACAACGTCTGGAGCTCCTCCAATGACACTGAATGGAACCATGCAGCGAGAAACAGAGCATGTGCCCAAATACCCAGAACGTTACCCTTGGTGTCGCCTTTACCGCTTCTCACACTGCATCGTCTGTGGAGCAGGTTGCACGTGTGCTGGTGCTGAGAGACAAATCAAGCGATCCACAGTCGTGACAGAAATACATGACATAATGACGGCGCACGCCAGGGGTTTGTTTACTACCTGTCATCTATGGTCTCATGCTGTTCCAAACAGTTATGTCACAAGAGCCGAGTGGTGTCGTCTCAAAGGGCTCACACATGTGGGATCACTATGATGATGTCATTTGAGCCTCAATGCCTTGGTTACCAGTTCAATTCAATTTGCTGCCATAAAACATTTACCACCACAAAGGAGCAGTAGTTAAAGTATTCCATTAGAGATAATGTTTACACGTTGAAGAGGTTGTATCAAATGTTTATCTTGTTCTTCCATTTTCTATCTATTGCACCTATTTCTTTTCTCAATTAACTCACTGTCATATACAATTCACTTGCTCTGCAACTTCATATTAATGTGTTAAAATATATTGCATGGTATCACTGGCTGTGCAAATGATTTGCATGTAATAAGCACCATCTTCTGGCCAGGGAATGATATTGCAGTTAAACATATCCCTCTGTCTGTGTATCTAACTTTTGTGTGTGTGTGTGTGTGTGTGTGTGTGTGTGTGTGTGTGTGTGTGTGTGTGTGTGTGTGTGTGTGTGTGTGTGTGTGTGTGTGTGTGTGTGTGTGTGTGTGTGTGTGTGTGTGTCTGTCTGTCTGTCTGTCTGTCTGTCTGTCTGTCTGTCTGTCTGTCTGTCTGTCTGTCTGTCTGTCTGTCTGTCTGTCTGTCTGTCTGTCTGTCTGTCTGTCTGTCTGTCTGTCTGTCTGTCTGTCTGTCTGTCTGTCTGTCTGTCTGTCTGTGCGTGCGTGCGTGCGCGCGCGTGTGTGTGTGTGTTTTGTGTGTGTGTGTTTGTGTGTCAGCAGCAGGCTCTGTTGTTGGAGCAGCAGCGGATCCACCAGCTGAGGAACTATCAGGCATCCATGGAGGCAGCCGGCCTGTCAATCAGCTTCCCTGTTCACCGCCCCCTGTCCAGGGCCCAATCATCTCCAGCCTCAGCCTCCTTCCCACTGGTGGTGCAGGACCCGCCCACCAAGCCTCGCTTCACTACAGGTTGGCTGGAATGGAAGCCTTAAAAGCGTTTAATTCCTCAACCATATCAGTTTTGATTTATAGTTTCCTGTGAGTGATGTTTATCAGTGTATTTGGTCTGATGTAATTATCCCTTATAGGTGTATACTAAATTAATTCATAAAACATTTGGAAATCAAACAAAATAACTTGTACAATTTTCTCACCACGGAAGTTAAAGTGGCTGAAGTACATGAAACAGAAACATTAGCTCTGTTCAGCCTGGCTGGGGCTAGTCATGGTCTATGGCAGGGGTGGGCAACTTTGTATATGGTGAGGGCCACACAATTTCCACAATCAATCTGGTGGGCCGCATTGTTTATCGGCAGTCCCGCCAGTAGTACCCCATCACTCAAATAGCCCATAATAGTCACAGATGTGATAAATAAGGTATATAAACAATTATAATTTGTTGTAACTTTATTTTTATTCCATTTCAAATGCATTTAGTAATGCAATTTTAACTTTATGAATTTATAAACAGCTGAATCAATTATAATTAAGGCTTCTAATAAAATAAATGTATGAACTTAAAGCCCACTGCTCAACAAACACAAAGCAGCATACCATTACTACAACAGTAAATCAAAAGTGCAATAATAAATGATTTTGTTAAATGTATAAACTTGTATCCTGCTACTAAACAAAACAGTATAACACTGAAATGCATGTTATGGATATGAAGCACTCAGGAATGTTTTGTTTAGTAGCAGGATAAATACATTTATACATTTAACAAAATCATTTATTATTGCACTTTTGATTTACTGTTGTAGTGAAATGCAGCAGGAATGCTGCTTTGTGTTTGTGTTATTAGTGTTATCTGAACACTACAAAAGTAAACAAGTAAAGTGCAAGTAAAGTAAAGTGCAATACTACATGCCTCCCATTGACCCTTCATCAAATTGGCATGACATTCACCCTCGCCACACAGTGGGTCAATAATGGATATAATAATAATAATGGTCCCCTCTCTACACCTCTCCATCACCCCCCCCCTCTCTACACCTCTCCATCATCCCCCCCCTCTCTACACCTCTTCATCATCTCTCCCCCCACCTCTCTACACCTCTTCATCATCTCCTTCCCCCCCTCTACACCTCTTCATCATCTCCTCCCCCCGTCTTTAATGAGACACTTGTGGTCTCTCTTGTTGGCGCACAATAGCAGGAATGTCAACGTCAATGTTTGTGCATGCGATCTGCATCAGATGAAATAATGTTATAATGTTTCATCTGACAGCCTGTTTCTCTCCTTTGACTTGATGTGCTTCATGTTTGAGAAATTGCTCTCACATATGTATGTGCTCCCAAACATACTGGCCATATAGAGGGCAAAGTCCCTGAGGAGTGGGAAGCGGGGCTCAGGTAGCAGTTTCCAAAACGAAATTCCCCTCTCATTTCTCTTTGCTTGAAAAAAAGGATCTGACTGTAGCTCGCACAGTTCAAGCTGCAACGGTGGGGGCTGCTCTGACACCGTAGCGGTGAGGGGGCCGGCAAACAGCGCTATCTGTGACCATGCCGTTGAAATCTTCAAACCGATCATTGAATTGCATTTGCAGTGTTTCAATGTCGCTCCTGTACTTTCCGAATGTGTCCTTATATTTGGGGTCAGCTGTGCGCATCTCTGTGCGCATTTCTTCACATGCAGAAAAGTGTGTGGACAAGTCCGGGTGGTCAGATAAAAGGCAATGTTTGAAAAGGGCAAGTTTCATCTTAAAGGCGTTCATGTGTGCATAGAGATCCGATACCGTTTGATTTCTTCCCTGCAATTGCAAATTGAGGCGATTAAGGTGCGAAGTGATATCCGTGAGGAAGGCCATGTCACAGAGAAACGCTGTATCTGAGTTTAGTGCAGTATGCGCTTGTGTCGCTCGTCAGTTGCTCATCCAAGAATGTGGGGATTTCTTTACGCAGCGCAAAAAACCTCTCCAAGCACTTCCCACGGCTCAGCCATCGGATTTCTGTGTGTAGCTGCAAGTCGCCATAATCAGTATCCATCTCTTCCAAAAAGGAGACAAACTTTCTATGGTTTAGTGACCTGTTGCCTCCACGAATTAGATTGGTAACCTTGGTAACCAAATCCATAACATGGCTGTATTCAAGCTTCTTGGCACAGAGAGCCT
>NC_140167.1:123182400-123187400 GCF_963971535.1 Notolepis coatsorum
CGAAAGGAAGAGACGGCCTATCTTTTTTTCTCTCTCTCTCTCTCGCACCCCCCTCCCCTCTCTCTCTCTCTCTCTCTCTCTCTCTCTCTCTCTCTCTCTCTCTCTCTCTCTCTCTCTCTCTCTCTCTCTCTCTCTCTCCTCTCTCTCTCTCTCTCTCTCTCTCTCTCTCTCCATTTTCATTCATTCATTCATACCAGTCGCAGACTGTGTGGACTGACTGTCACTCAAAGTGCTTATGGGCGGAGCCAGGCCATACAGCCTGAAATCTTGGAGCTGAAAAATTATGGTTTGAGTACTTGATTAGAAATATAAAAACAATGCATTTTTTTGAAAAAAAAACTTACAGATGTCTTCAATAGACTAACAGGAATTGTGTAAAGTTGCCCAAATAGTGCTAGGAATAGCAGTACATAGCCCCTTTAAAGACTTTAGAGGAGATTCTGAATTCCTGCGTCGTACAGGAGGAGTTCAAATCATGTTGGAAATGTCAGATATATGATGTGACAGAGTGCACGTAAATGGTACGACATTTCAACGATGCCAGAGTTCCCAAGTGTACATACACGTTTCAAGTCATAGAAATCATTCATATTGGCTCAAAACTACTTATTAAGAGAGAGAGAAAGAGAGAAAGAGAGAGAGAGCGAGAGAGTATGACCTGCAATTAAAGTTGAGAGCCAGACTCAAACTCACAACATGATATGTACAATGTATGTGCTTGAGGCTCGATTAATAATTTTACCATTAGGCAGAAACCAGGGTTATTATTAGGATGTAATAATTTCTTTGGTTTACATTTCATTTCATTTTCAATTTGTGCTTTCAATTCAGTTCAGTTTCAGTTAATTTCCATAGTGGGTTTGCTTCTCTCTAATTTCTATTTTTTTAGTTTTAGTTTATTTTGTATTCATTTCAGTATTAGTTACGGGAGTATTTGTCAGGGGAAAAAATTAAAGGGGCACTTCAGCAAAAAAACAATGCTGACTTATTTTGCACATAATCTCACACACTAACAGTTGGGAGGGTTGTGAAAGGATGCGCTCTCTCCCTCTCTCTCTCTCTCTCTCCTCTCTCATCTCTCTCTCTCTCTCTCCTCTCTCTCACTCCCTCCCTAACGCTTTATATCCCAACAGTTTGCACACATTCATTTAGTTTAACAGTTTAGTCATTTAGTTTGACAATTAAGAGTAAATGTGTTATGGTTTGTTTTGTCGAGGACCCAATTGCTGAACAGAACGAGGAGAGAATAGCAGAACAAGACGTAGAGCCAGGGGTGAATACCACGACCACAACACCAGAGGGAGCTCCACAAATCATGTTAAACCCAGATTCGGCTCAAACAAGGGACTAAACACGTTTCGCAATTATGCCACATCAATGTGGAACGCCCTACCCACAGCTGTAAAGGAATGTGAATCACTACCCACTTTCAAAACCACTCTCAAAGAGCACCTACGGGAGGCTGCAATTCGAACTGGCCCCTGTAAATGTTCTAACCCAACCCCCTCCAATGAACAGTTACCCCCCCCAACGGGAGCCAGGAACACGAGGGCAAGACGAATAGCAGAGCATGTATCATGAAACATCAGCAGTAGCAAACATGGACACCAAACAGAAACAATGGACCGACAAGGAGTACAGGAAACACACAGCATATATAGACAGACTAATTAAAACATGAGACACAGCAGGGCAATCATCAAAACGAGACACACATGGGGAGAGAGACAACCAGAAAGGAAACAGACACAAGAAAAGACTGAACACTAGACAGAGTAAACATAACAACAACCATACAACAACACAAGGAACTAACTACTAGGAACATAACACTTGACAGGGGAACATGAAGGGCAAGAGACATAGAAGCAGGTGAAGGACACAGAGGGACATGGAAACAATAATCATGGAGGTGTGCACAAGGAAGACAAGGGGTAGTGGTAATAAATGTCCAGCAGAGGTGCCGGATGTCCCGCGATGATGTCGGGGAGTTCGCGACCCTCTCTGCGCCGCCCCCTATCTCCCTGTCTCCGGCTGTCCCTGAGCAATGACCGGAGTGTTGAATGTCCCGTGACTAAGACGGGGAGGACGTGACCCTCTTTGCGCCGCCCCTGTGCCTCAAATAGATTCGCTATCAGCTCTATCTTTAATCTTTCAAAATGTTCAGTTGCTATCGCTATTAGCTCTATCTTTAATCTTTCAAAATGTTCAGTTGCTATTGCATGCACTCATCTGTGTTTCACTACACACATGAGTGCATGCTTACCAACTGTCCGTCTGTATCACCAACATCTAAGAAGGGAGATCCCCCCTTGAATGGCCCTTCTAAGGTTTCTCTCCTCCACACTGCCTGTGGAGCTTTTTTCCCTATTGTTAGGTTTTAGTGAGTTTTTCCTTACCTTCGCGTGGGGTATGTCTGGGAGTGCTTGCATTCTTTCATTTATTTGCATTCATCTAAAAATGTTTGGACCTTATGGTGTTCTTGTTCTGTTCTTGACTTATTGTTATGTTTTCTTCTTGACTTGTTTAAAGAAGACCTGTACGGCCCATGGGGACATTAACGTGTGTTGTCGGGCCCTATAAATAAATTTGATTTGATTTGATTTAGAGGGAGGTAGCAGTCTGTGAAAAGGAGGGGGCTGTTCATGAGTCCTTGGATGGACAGGAGGCGAGGGGGGAGTAGAATAGAATAGAATAGAATAGAATAGAATAAAATAAAATAAAATAAAATAGAATAGAATAGAATAGAATAGAATAGAATAGAATAGAATAGAATAGAATAGAATAGAATAGAATAGAATAGAATAGAAATACTTTTATTATCCCGTGGGAAATTTTACACTGCAAATCGCTCAACATTTAAACATTTAGACAGGACAGGTCACAAATTAGAATAATAACACAAATCAAATCAAGTTGCCTAGGATAAGAGTAGAGTAAAATAGAATAAAATGAAATGAAATAAAATATACAGAAATAAATACAGTAAGAATGTACTGAGCATGGGGGAAGCAGTGTAAACAATTTGGTCAATATAATTATAATTTAAATCTAACTAAATGAAATATATATTCCAGTATTCACAGTGTTACAAGGTGCAGTATGCTTCAGGTAGTGTATTGTCCTCCTTGGGTTCCTATAAGTCCTATATCAATGTCTGGCAGCCGTCGCTGCCCCCTGTTGTGGAGCCTGGAGGCCGCTAGTCGCGTCCTCCTGCCACTATTGAGCTGCCGCTCTGTGCTCAGTGATGCAGTGAGGCACAGTGATGCATTATATAGTCTGATGGCTGTTGGAATGAAGGACTTCCGGTGCCGTTCAGTGCTGCATTTGGGTAGTGTGAGCCTAGCACTGAACATGCTCCTCCTGTCAGCCAAGTCTGTGTATAGTGGGTGGGTGGGGTTTTCCCTGATGGCCTGGAGCTTAGCAAGGGGGAGTCTGGGCGGGGAACGGTGAACCATAACAAAATGGGTTTGAATATGTCATCGGGATATTGAATCGTTGTATTGTGTTAATTACAGCTCAATTAAATCACAAGTCATATAGACATCCCAGTCCCAATAAACATTATGCACCAATGCCTCCTCTAGCTTGCTGTGCTGACACATTTGACCAAATTACTAAAACTAACAGTTTTAGTTTTAGTTCATTATAATAACATTGGTCAGCAGAAAAATTATATTTGCTCAGTGCAGCTGTTAATTCATCCATGTAGGCCTGTCCAAAAGTATTTGTATAGTCGACTTTGATTGGACAAAATTAGCCGATAGTCTCGACTGCCCCCCCCCCCCCCCCCCCCCCCCCCACCCCCCACCCAAATAACATTTTTAAATAAAAAACAATTATAAATATATATATATTTTTGGATCATTCCATTTGGGCTGTGAGGGGTGCTTAATGTCTGAAGGAGTCGACTGAAGGCTTCTTGTCCTCTGCAAAAGCATGCAATTGGTCCACTGATGGATACATCTTGATATGTGTCTAGTGTGTTCATTAGACGGGTGAAATCCTCTTTCAGTGCCTCTGTGCCCGTTTTATTAGGCAGTTAGCTCCGCTGGTATGCGCGGCATTAGTGTTAGCCACGCTTCTAGGCCTCTTTGCTTTTGGAAAGAATGATAAAAAAATATATATATGATACTTTTCTTTTTTTGCAATCGACTAAGAGGTTGGCAGTCGACTACGGCTCCTTTCAATCGATTAGTCGACTATTCGTCTAGTCGAGGTCAACCCTACATCCATGTGATGATTTTTGCCATGATTCTACAAGATATGTGAATTTGGCAAACAATCACACGTCCGTCCAATCACTGGGAGAAAACCAGCCGAGTACAGGAATAGAACAGGCCTTGGTTCACACGGCTGAATGAAGGGGCTTGAATAGAGGAGAGATACTATGTGTGAAGCAGCCAATCACTCATAACAATGGCTGTTGTGTTTGTCAAAGGAAGTCAAACAAGCTGGAAAAAATTACATTAATTATTTTGGAGCCGAGCTGCACTTTTTTTCGAACTGACTTGTCTTTGGTTAATATAACAATTTCCCTGGTAGGAGTGGTCGTTTTCTTGCTGTGGTGACAGACGAATGAACGTACAGTAGATGAGACACTGGAAGTGCGGCGCGACCCAGTGTGTTAAATAATCGTGATCTCAATATTGACCAAAATAGTTTTTTCATAGTTTTTCGTTTTACTTCCAATCGTTGTCGTCATGTAAAATCAACTAAACTCCCCCCCCTGGGGATAATAATGTTTTCTCTTATCGTACCGTACCGTACTGTATCGTATCGTACCGTATCGTATTCAACACCCATGATAGTATGTTGGGTCCCTCGGACCTCAGAGTGCTACAGGGTCTGACTGGTCCTCCAGGGTGCTGTGCTGTGGTGCGTCTTACCTCACAGTGTGCCCTGAGGCCTGTCTCCTGCAGTCTGGACCAGATGCTCTGGATGCGGCCGGCATGCTCCGGGTGGCTGGTGGTGTTACCGCACATACACTGGTGCTTCTG